>NW_013665953.1:341119-354961 GCF_000517525.1 Limulus polyphemus | reverse complement strand
TTAAAACTGTAACCTGTGTACGTTTTTTTTTGTTTTTACTTTAGTTTAATTAGGACTAAACTTTATTTTGAAGTCGAATTTAAACTTTACTGTACTCAATACTATCGACAAATAAACTTAAAATGTTATTCTATGACCTAGCGTCAAACCTTTTTTAAAAACTTTTATACGTTTTTAATATTCTGTTGTACAAAATGGTTAGTAAAGTATATTTACATTCCCCTTTTGTTGTTACTTCTTTTTTCATACAGCAGTTGTAGCGATTTGATCACTGAGCTTTGCAGCTCTCTGCCGCAGGCAAACTGTTTGTCGTCGAGTGAATAATGCGCATGCGCGGTTTTTCTTGGGGAAACATTATAACTACGCATGCTTATGCAGCAGGTTCTCGGTCAGAAAGCGACACGGTCGTACATACAAACAAGCAGAATAATAGTATAGATTACGTCAATATATAATAAACAGATTAATCTCCACATACACACAAGTCTATTAGTTCCTTTCCAGTGTCAACTAATATTGGCTTTGTTTCTCTGAATGTATTATTAGTTCCTTTGATATTTTGCCAAAGATAATCCAGCATATCACCCAGCCCCCTCCCCCTAAGAGGTTAAAATATCTTGTCAGTATAGATTTTCGCCCTTCATATTTCTTCACATTCCACCATGTGTGATTTTTAAATATTTACATCTTGATTATTAATTGAAAATTATGTGATTGGTATGTTATTTCCCAAGACATTTCATTCCCTTTCTCAACACATAGACCCATAATACCATCAGTTTGTATCCACATAATGCCAAACATTACGTACTCGACTAATATGCATATAAATTTAATTTATTTTTAAATCAAAATAGATAATCATTCGGAATACTTCTCATTTTCCCAATTTTCTTTAGTCAGATTCTCAACTTTATATCATTCAACAACAACCTGACACCATCTATTTCAGTATCTTGGAATTTAAAGAAGATATAAGTAATGAATGTGAGCATTAAAGAGCACTGTACAAGATATAAGTGATGAATCTAAGCGTTAAAGAGCACTTTATAAACGATGGTGTTACTGGTTATGGTAAAAGTAGGTGATATCATTGAATAGGCAATGTTAAACAGAAACTTATCAATGGTTCTCTCTACTAGATACCGACTGTGTCCTAAAATGTCATTGTAAAGAAATATCGAATTGTGGAAAAAAAATCACCGCAAGCTTTATACCTGTGAATTGTGCAATATTATACAAACCGTTATGTACCATGGTTACATCAATTTATGCATTGTTCAATTATATGAAACTTTTATGCACCATGGTTACATAAATGTATCCATTGTGCAAAATTATAAAAACTTTATGTACCGCGGTTGCATCACTTTTTTCGTTATGCAATCTTACAAAAACGTTTATGCGCCTGGTTACATAGATTTATTCAGTGTTATACAATCTTTATGTACGGTGGTTACACAAATTTGTCCATTGTTCAATCTTATAAAAACCTTTATGCAACATAGTTACATAAGTTTTTCTATTACACAATATCATCAAAATATTTACATGTCGTGGTTACATAAATTTATCCATTATTCAGTGTTATAAAAATAATTATGTACCGTTGTTACATCCCTTTTTCCACTGAAAACAATACCCGCTAGGAGTAAGTTTAAAATATGCACGTAATTATTAGATGAAGTTGTTATTTTTCATCCAATTATTATTGAAAGTTTGGTTCGTAAGAAAAATATCATCCATTCTTTCAGGCGTCCGCTATACTTTGTTTACATACAGATTAATGCAGGCGTCCACTATATCTTGTTTACATACAGATTAATGCAGGCGTCCACTATACCTTGTTTACATACAGATTAATGCAGGCGTCCACTATACCTTGTTTACATACAGATTAATGCAGGCGTCCACTATACCTTGTTTACATACAGATTAATGCAGGCGTACACTATACCTTGTTTACATACAGATTAATGCAGGCGTCCACTATACCTTGTTTACATACAGATTAATGCAGGCGTCCACTATACCTTGTTTACATACAGATTAATGCAGGCGTCCACTATACCTTGTTTACATACAGATTAATGCTGACACGTATAGTATTTGCTTTATGACAAAAAAATGTACTTTCTATTAGCTGTACTGTTACGACCTAAAAATATCTCTGCTGTTCAGGTAGAAAACTATACAAAAAGAAAAGTGTCCATTTGCCCAAAAAGTTGTAACTGCTCCAATCTTTACGAACATTTTGGTCTATTTTTTTAATTCTTGAGACGGAACTGACACAGGATTTTAATTATCTGAGACCATGTTTCCTATTCACTAAGGCACCTTTTCTGTCAGCATTTACAATTTTATTATTATTATATATTTTAGACATAATCTAACTCGATTATATCTTACTGTGTTCCATATTCATAAATGCCGGGTTTAAGAGAACTGACTACATTTATTTAAACATCTAAAGTCTCCTGTCACCACCTTCATTAACATCCTCATGTCTGAGAGCTTTAAAGGTTTCCGTACAATATATTGTTATTGGCTTCGTAATGAACCCTTGTTAATCGCTACAAATGGCACGTTCCATAATCTCGCGTATAATCTAGGCTACGGGAAATACAGAAACTGATTAGTTAATGACATATTCTGTGGTTTTAGAAGGATAGGCCGTTTATTACAGGTTTTATATGTTTGTTTTGACGTGAAGACACTGTCCACATAGTACTAGAGTTGTGATAATGATATTCATAATTTACACTTAAATGTTGATGAATGCTACAACAGATTTAGGCATAGCTTTAGCGGTAGGAGAATACTGGAAGCTGATGAACAACCGACGACAGAAGAAGGCTGTTATGACAATTGGAGGTTGGAGAATAGCTGACGGCAGGAGAATATTATTAAAGCAGTTGAAAGTTTGTGAATAACTGAATGAAGGGGGCCATTATTATGACAACTGGAAGTTGGTGAATAACTGAAGGCAGGAGAAGATTGTTAGAGCAGCTGGAGATTAGTGAATAACTGACAGAAAGAGAAGATTGTTAGAACAGTTGGATATTATTAAATAACTGACAGTAGGATAAGACTGCTATAACAACTGGGGCCAGTGAATAGAAGACTGTTATTATGGCCGGAGGCTACTGAATAACTGACAGAAAGAGAAGATTGTTAGAACAGTTGGATATTATTAAATAACTGACAGTAGGATAAGACTGCTATAACAACTGGGGCCAGTGAATAGAAGACTGTTATTATGGCCGGAGGCTACTGAATAATTGACAGTATGAGAAGATTGTTAGGACAACAGGGGATAAGTGAATAACTGATGGCAAGAGAAGATCACTACAACAAATGAAAGTTGGTGAACAACTAACGGCAACAGAAGATTACTACAAAAGCTGAAAATTGGTGAATAACTGACGGCAGGAGAAGATTGTCAGAACAGCTGAAGGTTAGTGAATAAATGATGGTAGGAAAAGATTACTACGACACCTAAAAGTTAGTGAATAACCAAAAAGCAGAAAAAGACAGCTGGAGGTTACTGAATAACTGACAGAAGGAAAAATATTGTTAGAACAGCTGTATATTAGTGAATAACTTACTGTTAGAACCGCTAAAGGTTAGTGAAAAACTGACAGCAAAAGGAGACTGTTATGACAGTTGTAGGTTAGTGAATAACTGACGGTAGGAGAAAACTGTTATAATAGCTGGGGCTATTGAATAACTGAATAACTTACAGTAGGAGAATACTGTTATAAGAGCATTATTAGAACAGCTGGATGCTAGAGACGGAAGAAGGCGAAAATGTATTCATAATAGACTCAGGGAATGGAATAAGTAATGATCAAATAGAGAGGTAATAGTGTTAGGATGTAACTGACGATATGACTGAGAAGGTACTCGTAATAATAGTAACTTAGAAATATTTACGGCGGAGCAGAATAAATGATGGAACCAATTATGATTGTAACGATAAATCTCGTCATTAGGCTTATTGCACCATTTTATAGGTAAAGAATGCTATAACACATTGAAACGGATGTTTATTGGATTTTAATTTCCACAAGCATTTTTCGATAGAACAAAACATATTAAATTGTTTAATATACCATATAACTTAGGCTAACTCCTCTGAGAAGGATCCATTAGATCGTGTGTTTTAACGTATTTTATCCAAACAGAAATCAGCGAAGAAATCAGAAGATAATCTTACAGCCAATAAAGTCTTGATTACACAAGTATTGAAATCAGTGTTAGCAACAATGCCCTTATCTTTTTTAAAACCATATAGTCCATTAGGATATCCAGTAGTAAGGAAATGTGTCAAATCATTCATAATTCTAGTAATTCGGAAAGCAATGGAATGTTAAGTGTCAGTAATTTATAAACATGCAGTAAAACGTTATCTACGACGTCATTAAGCATATTCGCCTATTTAGCGAATCTAAATTTGTACAATTCACGATAAATAGTATCTTGTCTTTGAAATATTTCTATTTTTATATTTAAGTCTTTCATTATCTTTCATGTTCAACTTTAACAGTCAGGTTAGAGACATCTAAGATTCAGACTGGTTTAGCTATCCGTATTTTACAGCTTCAAACCAGAGGGAGAGATATCAGTTTCAACAGTCTACGCCGTCTATACGGCTATTCATATCGAGATAGTGTAATTGACTGTCACAATTAGAACGCCCCCAAAGCTGAAAGTGTAAAGCGTTTTCATTTGCATATACGTAGGACGAACATTAACATGCTGACCACTGGCCATGTCTGGCGTTTTCTCTCATGTGAACTAAATATAGAGTATAACTACGAACAATATTAACGTTTCGGGCATACTTATAATCCGAGACTTCACAAAATGTTAAAAAAAAAATCCGTTAATTCCGGTTGAGTTGTCGGCATTTGCATTGATTTTAAGAGACGTTGTTGTTTGCTTTGTACAAAGCTACATAATAGGATATGTCACTTTGTCTATCGTAGGGTATCGAGCCCCGAACTTTAGCGTTGTAAGTACGTAAACTTACATCCTTCCCACCGTGGTACAGGTTTAAGAAGAGGTAATACCTAGCGAGTAAAATTAGCGTAATGATTTTACTTTGTGTCAAATACGTATTTTAAAATATGTAAGGTATTTCTGTTACAAAGTTATTATTAATATAATAAGGAAATATACATATATATATATATATATATATAATTTATTTTTATAATTTAGTTTTATTGCCACTAGATGGAAATTTGAATAAATTATTTACAGTTTTTACTGTTAAATGTCGAATCCAGTCCGTCCGGTTATGTGATTTTGGTCTACTTAAAATTTTCTACTAATCCCTGTAGAAACACCTTCTCTTTACAAATGGAAAATATTGCCAGTAAAACAACAATAAGAGACCCTTTCTCCTTTTTCGCCCCTCATTTATTATGACGAACTACGTCAGGGCAAACAAAGTATCAGTCCTCAAGTTAAACAGTTGAACTATAACAACAATTTAAAATATCGAGCAAATGGGCTATCTGTGCTCTGCCCAACACGGGTATCGAAACCCGGTTTCTAGCGTTGTAGGTCCGTAGACATACTACTGTACCACTGGAGGCAGTTAATGGAGGAACCTACAAATGTACGTCACTTAACTCAATCGCACGTGTATATTAGTTTTATCAAGCTTTTGCTGGGGTACTTAACATCACTACGAGTAGATGTCTTTTCTTCAGCCATTAATATTTCATTGTATTTATTACATGATACAGTTATTTCAACCATTATTTTTAAGGCCTTGATTCTTTAAAACACCAATAAAAAATAGCTTTAACGTGTGCGATAGCTTCATTTTTTTCCATTCAAGTAACAGTAACGCTACGCAATACTCGAACCACTAAATGTGATCTTATTTTGATCTTCTGCAAAAAATGACTGAGAGCAGATCACTATCTTGATAATCAAGCAAAATATTTCAGCCTTTTTCATGTGACAAATACTAAAGCCTAATCTAACCAACTGAAATTAGAATTAAATATAAACGCTGCCCTGTTGCTGTAGCAAAAGGATTTTTACAAATATTACTCGAGGAATATTAACAAGAATATTATATTAATATAGCCAGGAATGTATTAGTAAAAATATTTTTAAATGTAAACCGGGACATGTTAGCAAGAATTATATATATATATAACTTTGGATGTATAAACAGGAATGTTTTAATAAAGATAATTTGGAGTGGTTCAACAAATACAACCTGGGGAATATTATAAAGGTTTATCCGAAAAGAAAAACTAAGGTAATGATAGCAAAAATGCTTCAGGAAGATAATAATAGTAGTAATATAAAGAAAGAAGTATTCCAATAAATAACTCGGATTGTTTTAGGTAAAACAAATGTTTTTAAAGTTATGCAAGTTTGCCTAGAAAAAATATCTAAAGTCGTATTAGCAGGAATGTTCTACTAACTTATAATAAAATAATAAGGGTTTTAACGATAGGAATACATTTGAAAATAACTGGAGCCGTATTAGCAGGAATGTTCTACTAACTTCTAATAAAATAATAAGGGTTTTTAATTATAAGAATTCATTAAAAAATAACCGGAGCCGTATTAGCAGGAATGTTCTACTAACTTCTAATAAGATAATAAGGGTTTTTAATTATAAGAATACATTAAAAATAACTTGAACCGTATTAGCATGAATGTTCTACTAACTTCTAATAAAAATAATAAGGGTTTTAATGATAGTAATACATTAAAAAGTAACTGGAGCCGTATTAGCAGGAATGTTCTAATAACTTCTAATAAAATAATAAGGGTTTTAATGATAGGAATATATCAAAAAATAACTTGAACCGTATTAGCAGGAATGTTCTACTAACTTCTAATAAAATAATAAGGGTTTTAATTATAATAATACGTTAAAAATTACTCGAGGTCTTAGTAACATGATTACTACTAAGATATAATCTCAAATCAGATAAACAATACTATTTTAGAAAGGGAACCCAGGATCTAAAGAACTAGATCATCCTAGAAAGCTAACTTGAGGGCATGATTCCAGTGGTCATGGAGGGATAAACTGGGTTTGTATAACATAAAACTATTTTTTTTTCAGACAGAAACGTTGAGTTTATTAATATTTGTTGCTAAACTCAAAAAGGAGATCAACCCTCCTTACCTTTAAGATTAATGAAGTGGGTCTTTCTGGAGATCCTAGTCGCTTGTTCTTCTCTACGCCGACAAAACGATCTACAGTTTACAAAGTTCACCTCTCCTGGTTGGACTTCCAGTTCGTCTGGTGTCTTTGTTCCCACGCACGTTCACTATAGGTTTTTCAACTGATAAACGTTTCTCTCCATAAGATCGTTGCTAAAGCAATGCAAATCTAGCCACCTAGCGGAGGAATAGTATATACGCTTTTATATAAAACAACCCAATAATTACTACAGAGTATTCGTAGAGAACATTTTTAAGTTACCGATCGATTGTTCGGTGTATTTCAGTAGTAAAACACAAGTTATTACCGAGAAAAATATATTTTATAAGTAAGTTATTACTATCTATATACTAAAACGAATAGTGTTTGAAATGAAAAAAATAGTTGTTATAATTACATAAAATACTTGCACAGTTAAAAGCTGCTCGTGGGAATTGGATGATATATATATATATATATGGTTCGTTTATAGAAATTATAAAAAAATATTAATATTTCTTTTTGTCCATGAAAAAAGACTGTTTTAACTGCAAAATGTGGGTGTTTAAAATATTTAATTATGATAAATAATTTAAAAATATGAATAAATGATATTTTATTATCATTCGATTGAATAATTAATTAATCGAATTATATGACATGGTTAAATCTGTCGTTGAAACACATTTAGTAATAGAGTAGATTGGATTATGAAACTAAACTATTAAGCCGTGGATTAAGGCCAACAGTTGTTTAAAAACTGAATTCTGAGAAACTAAACGAGTCGTGTTTCTTAATACATGTGAAAATTATTGTCATGCGCTGTTCATAAAACAACCTAGAAAGTAAAACACTATGAAACGTGGGCACAAAAAGAAGTGCGTTTACATCTACTTATGTAAATACCAACCAATGGATAACCTTCGGCATTTCATATGGCAGTGTCTGTTATGTTTTACTACTGGTTGATACAACCGAAGTGTATGTAGTTCTGCATAGAGCATGGAACCAGTTTCGCGAGAAGATTTCAATAACCTTATCGATCTATCCGTCCATGTTCATTGATATATCTTCCTATTTCACAATCGCAGAATTTACTAATTAGATTGTAGAACATAACAAAAGTGAAACCGTATAAAATTAGAAAACACACAAGAGGAGTTAAATTCTAGAAAATAAGAATAATGAAACTGTAGAATATAAAAATGAGTTGTAGAAAGTTAAAAGAATGAAATTTAAAGCATAAAAAAGTGAAACGGTTGAGCATAAAAATTAACTGTGTAGAGAATAAAAAAATGAAACTGTAGAATAGAAAATTGAGTTGTAGAAAATTAAAAGAATGAAATCTAAAGCATAAAAAAGTGAAACAGTTGAGCATAAAAATTAACTGTGTAGAGAATAAAAAGAATGAAACTGTAGAATAGAAAATTGAGCTGTAGAAAATTAAAAGAATGAAATCTAAAACATAAAAAAGTGAAACATTAGGGCATAAAAAATTAACTGTGTAGAGAATAAAAAAATGAAACTGTAGAATAGAAAATTGAGTTGTAGAAAATTAAAAGAATGAAATCTAAAACATAAAAAAGTAAAACATTAGGGCATAAAAAATTAACTGTGTAGAGAATAAAAAAAATGAAACTGTAAAACGTAAAACTATAATCGTAGATGAGATACATGATAAAACTGTTTAAATGTTTTACGCTCTTTAAAAGTAGTAACTCTTTTTATAACGTTTATTATTATTTTTACTATAAAGTACAACTACGTTACGAGTATTAAGTTTTCTTTAATTATAATTGTTGACAAAGCGATGATGAGATTTCCTATTTTTTTCTCTAATAGCTAAACAAATCTTTTAACGCATGCTTATTATCCCTAATACTGATGATTAGCTAAACAAACCTTTTAACGCATACTTATTATCCCTAATACTGATGATTCGGAGTTAAGGGGTAATTTTGTTTTAAGTTATTTTTAACTGCTATATAAATAAAACTATTACCTTCATCCAGATAGACACTTCACTCCTTGCTTATAGTTTATAGTTTAGTGGAGGTTCACTTACGACGGAAATGACGTAAAGCCAAACGTTCTTACGTAACACTCTATCCATTCACAAAAGTATGTGACGTCAGCTGCGAGATCTATGATTTACAGAATCGATGGGTCAGGTAAAAGAAAACAGAGCTGGTTTTCTGTGGAGTTTAAATAACACACCTTATACATGGATACAGTACACATGATACAGTAGAAGTAATACTTATTACACATGATACAGTAGAGCGTTAATTGAGTTAAAATGCACATTCACATAGCTCCAACTAACTGTATTTTCGGTTACAACAGTTACTATAGAGCTAACCTTCCGTGTGTAATAAGTATTACGTCTACTGTATCATGTGTTATAAGTATTACGTCTTCTGTATCATGTGTTATAAGTAATACGTCTACTGTATCATGTGTAATAAGTAATACGTCTACTGCATCATGTGTTATAAGTATTACGTCTAGTGTATCATGTGTTATAAGTATTACGTCTACTGTATCATGTGTAATAAGTATTACGTCTACTGTATCATGTGTTATAAGTATTACGTCTTCTGTATCATGTGTTATAAGTATTATGTCTTCTGTATCATGTGTTATAAATATTACGTCTACTGTATCATGTGTTATAAGTATTACGTCTACTATATCATGTGTTATAAGTATTATGTCTACTGTATCATGTGTTATAAGTATTATGTCTACTGTATCATGTGATATAAGTAATACGTCTACTGTATCATGTGATATAAGTAATACGTCTACTGTATCATGTGTTATAAGTATTATAAAATCTATTTACATATAGTATCTAAAGATAGGTCCAAGACTATAAAATGATTTCTCTCCTTCACTGTATTTTTATTCTTATTTTACCTTTTTGACTCGCTGTACAAGCATTTAATATTATAATTAAAGCTTCTGACAGCACATTTTATTAAAAGTCATCAATGAATTCTGGAAGTTAGATCTCTTAATTTCATAAATAACAGGGTTATGTTGACGCTAACTCGTTATTGGTCAAACTAGTTATGTATAAATGTCGATCTCCTATTGGTTGAAACTGTTAGACAATTAAAAGGTTTGTGTCGATTTTTTCTTAAGGTTTCGGACAGAAGGTGTAACTAATTAAGATATTATGCTAGATTGTCGACAAACACTTTCTTCAGGTCATTGACTTGTTAGGAGAGATACTGAACAGACTATTACTGAAGTTATAGTAAGTATGTTTTTATAGTCTGAAATCTAGAGCCTAGTATAGTTAATTAATATGAGTTTCTGAACAAAGCAAGATATCTATAAAGATCAGAACTAAAAATACATACCTAATAAAAGTAAAGATATTTTCTAAATGTACCGCTTGAGATTTACAATCACAATTCCATCTGACAGAGATACCAATTTACACCAAAACTTTTCAAAAACGCCACAAAAATTATCAATGTTATCTTCCAAGTCGCGAAGTTGACTGTCATTTGTTGTTTACCACGAACAAGGAGGGGTAAATAAAACGCTTCTTTTGATTGGTCAATATTCATAGGAGTAGTTAATCACGCGCCATGTTCCACGTTATTTGAAATCTCGTTCAATGGCGTAACTTTGCGTAATGTTGTAGGTACTAGCAGACGATATTTTTACGACATATTTTCGTGCATGAAATTGAAATGAGCTAAAATGTCGAAAAGATTGATAACAAACAGCACACAACTCTGGATTTCTTTAAACAAAAACTGTTGGTGGTTAAAGTAAGGTAAGTATGACAAAGTAAAACAGGTAAATTAATAATAAGTTTGACCTGGTAGCTTGATATACGTTCTTGGTCAAAATGTTTGCGTACTGTTCTATATGCATGGAGTAGTTATTGAGTAAATGCCCGAATAGTAACAGAGCAAGTAGCATATGGTCGGACAAATATGTACGAGTTGTTATTCTGGTCTATATAAGTTGTATGGAGCATTTGTTCGTCAAAACACATATACACACATCTGTTTTGTATAAAAGGGTGTGCTTTTGATATAATCTTTTAGAAATAAGTCAACGCTTTGTTCAAACAATTTCTCTGTACTTGATGTAGAATCATGCCTCGTCACGTGCCACAAATTATAGGGCATCCAATTAATTGTTCGACTGTCCAGAAATGGTATGAAGAAAGCGGACATTGTACGAAAAGTAGGGTACCCCAGTGCACTGTATCCAAAATTCTCAAATATCACTGGACTACAGGCCATGTTGTTCCAGGAAAGTCTATTGGTAGACGCCGAAAAACTACCGCCAACTTACATTTAGGACAATGGCGACATGTCATCTTTTCAGACGAGTCCTGTTTCCACCTTGTTAATACTGATGGTAGGATTTGTTCGTCGTTTGCCTGGATAACAGATGAGGGAAAACTTTCTTTCCCACATGGAACACACAGGAGGTGGTGCAGTACATGTTTGGGCAGCTATTCATCATGGTGAAAAAACTGCTCTTCATGTCCTCCAGGGAAATGCCAATGGCGCCTCCTACAGTCATAACATGGAGGCGATATTTCTGCCATATTATAGAACAAGATTTGGTAATAACTTTTGTTCCAGGATGACAATGCTACTGCCTACAGTGCTGGTATTGTACAGGATTATCTCGACAAGAAGGACGTTACAAGACTGCCATGGTCAGGAAAGTCTCCAGTCTGTAATCCCATTTAGATCTGTTGGGCTGAACTGAGCCGGAAAATTTCTAAGCACGACCTTAAACCAGCTACTGTAGCTGAGTTGCAGCACTTTCTAGTAACAACTTGGGATGACATCACGGTGGATTACATCAGTAACCTCATTGACAGCATGCCACGTCGCCTTGCGGAGGTTATTAGAGCATGAGTCGGACCAACCAAGTACCGAATGTTCAATATGAGCTGGTATAAGGTTACAGACGCTATTTATATTAATTTGATGTTATATTTTGTCATTATATATGTTTTAGAAATGTTTTGCTGTGATAGATGAAATAATGAATTACATATCTTTCTGATAAAATTGTTTGCTGTTCTAATAAATCGTTCATGATCTCCATAGTACCTGTCTCATTATACAAATTACACATATAGATGTTTAATATAACATACATTTTTCAGCTTGACAGTCTACAAAATATGCAAACATTTTGGCCAAACTGTATATATATATATATGCAATATCTATACATGTAGCATACTACAAGTAATTTTGTGAGGCACCTGGGAACGACATCGAAGAGAGCAACCGGAATTATATCTGATTGGTCGAAAAGTATGTTTTCGTAAACATGTTTATGGTGTTTTCGTTGTCCAGTTGTTGTTGGCTTCTGTCGCAAGAGCTTCTGTCCAACGTGAATACAGGCTTATTTGATTTTTATAGTAAACGAGATTAGGTTTCAATTTCCGTTTACTACGAGAGTCTACCCTTTCTGTAATTCTTGGTATAATATATTCCTTTCTTTCCACAAAGAAATCATATTTTCCCTCCATTTTCGTGTAGGCCTACGTGCGTTTTTGCAGACTACAGTACTAGTACCACTCGATGTTCTAGTCCATTGCTGGTTGCATCTTTTAGAAAGCAGTTGTAATAGAAAAAAAAAAAAAAAAAAGATAGAAGACCTGAAATAAATTTTGTTTTTAAAAGCTTTCTTGAAAATATTACCTTTTTACACAAGTATGAGCGTTGCTACTTATACGAAAATCGGACGTTAGCCTAAAAGTTATTTCCTGACTTCCGTTCCTGTGTAAGGAAGGAAGTGGAAGGAGTACAGCAAGTTAGTTCTAGTTTTGATGTTAGTGCTAGTTAAAATATTATGGCCCAAGTAAAATGTTACATCTCTTGTCGCAAATAATTTAGTGTGGTAATTTCTAACGACGTAGTAAGTTAAAACAAAGAATATTTAAAGTATCATCATCTTATTTAACTCTAATAGGATTCAGATTCATTCTGGTTTTGCTCTAAATTATTAGGTTCGGCATTAGTTAACTTGTATCTTAGCAAAACTTATAATCAATTAACAACCTTTAAGATTAAATTATTTATATTACCATAGTAAAAACACTTACCAGAAATTAAGAACTTCTGTTATACTTTTGTTATCTAAATTATGCTAAAGAATAATTGTCAAAAATATATAGTCTCTTCGTTGTTTTTGTTATTAATGTTACCCCAATAAATACTTATCATAAATTAACAGCTTATGATACGTTTTTATTATATATCTTACCCCAGAAAACACACATATCACAAATTAAAACCTGTGTTATGTTTTATTATTTATCTTACCCCAGAAAACACACTTATCACAAATTAAAACCTCTGTTTTGTTTTGTTATTTATCTTACCCCAGAAAACACACTTATCATAAATTAAAACCTGTGTTTTGTTTTGTTATTTATTTTACTCCAGAATACACTGATCACAAATTAACAGGCAGTGTTATCTTTTTGTTATTTATCTTACCATAGTAATCATACTTATCACAAACTGATAATCTGTGTTATGTTTTAATATTTATCTTACCTCAGAATACACTGATCACAAATTAACAAACAGTGTTATGTTTTTGTTATTTATCTTACCTTAGTAAACACATTCATCACAAATTAACAA
>NW_013665953.1:339129-340119 GCF_000517525.1 Limulus polyphemus | reverse complement strand
GAGTATTAATGATAGGAATGCATTTAAAAATAACTGGAGCCGTATTAGCAGGAATGTTCTACTAACTTCTAATAAAATATTAAAGTTTTTAATTATAAGAATTCATTAAAAATAACTGGAGCCGTATTAGCAGGAATGTTCTACTTACTTCTAATAAAATAATAAGGGTTTTTAATTATAAGAATTCATTAACAAATATCTAAAGTCGTATTAGCAGGAATGTTCTACTAACTTCTAATAAAATAATAAGGGTTTTTAATTATAAGAATTCATTAAAAAATAACTTGAACCGTATTAGCATGAATGTTCTACTAACTTCTAATAAAACAATAAGGGTTTTTAATTATAAGAATTCATTAAAAAATAACTTGAACCGTATTAGCATGAATGTTCTACTAACTTCTAATAAAATAATAAGGGTTTTAATGATAGGAATACATTAAAAAGTAACTGGAGCCGTATTAGCAGGAATGTTCTACTAACTTCTAATAAAACAATAAGGGTTTTAATGATAGGAATACATTAAAAAGTAACTGAAGCCGTATTAGCAGGAATGTTCTACTAACTTCTAATAAAATAATAAGGGTTTTTAATTATAAGAATTCATTAAAAAATAACTGGAGCCGTATTAGCAGGAATGTTCTACTTACTTCTAATAAAATAATAAGGGTTTTAATGATAGGAATACATTTCAAAATAACTGGAGTCGTATTAGCAGGAATGTTCTACTAACTTCTAATAAAACAATAATGGTTTTTAATTATAAGAATACATTAAAAAATAACTTGAACCGTATTAGCATGAATGTTCTACTAACTTCTAATAAAACAATAATGGTTTTTAATTATAATAATTCATTAAAAAATAACTGGAGTCGTATTAGCAGGAATGTTCTACTAACTTCTAATAAAATAATAAGGGTTTTTAATTATAATAATTCATTAAAAAATAACTGGAGTCGTATTAGCAGGAATGTTCTACTAACTTCTA
>NW_013665953.1:332471-338657 GCF_000517525.1 Limulus polyphemus | reverse complement strand
TTTTATTCATCTTTCTTTAGTAAACACACTCATCAGAAATTAACAACCTGTGTTGTGTTTTATTTGTCTTACCTCAGAAAACACACTTATCACAAATTAACAAACTTTGTTATGTTTTTTATTCATCTTTCTTTAGTAAACACACTCATCAGAAATTAACAACCTGTGTTGTGTTTTATTTGTCTTACCTCAGAAAACACACTTATCACAAATTAACAAACTTTGTTATGTTTTTTATTCATCTTTCTTTAGTAAACACACTCATCAGAAATTAACAACCTGTGTTGTGTTTTATTTGTCTTACCTCAGAAAACACACTTATCACAAATTAACAACCTGTTATGTTTTGTTATTTACCTTACCTGAATAAAAAAACACTCTATGAACTAAAACGTTTTGCTATTTATGAATTGATAAACAAACAATTAACACAGACAATCTTCAATTATCATTGTTGTGCTCGCGAAGCGTATAATGAATGTCGCGTGGGAGAAGTTTCTCCTTCCAATCATAGGAGCCTCAGCAGTTCTTCACGTAGCGAATTGAACGTCTTTGTTAATAAACCTTTTGAGATATATAAACACTAGACTTAGAAAAAATAGTTAATTTGTTAGCTTTATAGTTTAATTTTAAGGTAAAAATATCCTACTGAGGCTGAAAATGATTTTGAAAGAAAATCGACAATGAGAAAGCAATGCTCTTGAAGGCTCTTTACACAACAACGAAGAAGTAAAAGCCATGAGTAAAACTGGTTCATTACAAATATTTAGGGAAGGAGGGTTGAGACCACCACTTACAGCCAAGATAGTATAGTTTTATTACGATTAGGTGGGGGGCGACATTAACTTCATCTCTTTTAGAAACTGTACTGTTTCAAGCCAATGACGTATCTGTTTCATCGTTTTGATCATAGACTAGAAACATCAACTGACCGATTTTTTTCTCGTGTTTCTGTACCAATATTCATGTCTTCAGAGAGCTTTTAAGTCTCTCCATGATCCCGAGTTTGAACGTTAATTACATTTACTACGTTATATTTGTGTTTCTCATGGCTGCCATTTTCATCATTTACGTCACAATGTACAAATATCTTACTTTTGTCTCTTAGGTTCCCTTACGATGTCGTGTGAAAGCGAATAACTGAAATTGTGGAATTTGTGCAGCTGAAACTAAGATTTTCTAGTGAAAACCGTACAACAAGTATTGATCTAATCCACAATAGTGTCTGTTCTTACATACGTGTTTTACTGCTGTAGTCATAGCAACTAGAAACAACGCGACATACACAATTTTATTGGAGTACCATAGCCTTAAGTCTAATGGGAGCTGTTTAAGCTGTGTAGTTGTTTTCTTTGGGTCTTTGGCAAAATAAAATTATATTTGATCCCTAGATCCCTTAAGGCGAAACCACATGAGGGGATCATTACCCACCGATGATTAAAATATGATACAATTTAACTTTCATTTCCGCAGCGACCATCGCAGTAAAAGACACTCCCTCCAACTGTGACGTAATAACTGTCGAGCTCTAACTAGATTTAATTTTATATTACAGAATAATCGAGTTTATAAAATGTTTAGTGAAAACTATTTTCGTTTTCGTGACGCCCACATACTGGTTGAGATCAATACAATATAACATCACAATATCCTAATGTTATCTTATCAACGAAATGTCTTTGGTCCTATATAACATCACAATATCGTAATGTTATGTTATCAACGAAATGCCTTTGGTCCTATATAACATCACAATATCCTAATGTTATGTTATCAACGAAATGCCTTTGGTCCTATATAACATCACAATATCCTAATGTGATGTCAAATAAATGACTTTTTCCAATATAACAACACAATATCCTCATGTTATATTATCAACTACATTTCTTTGATCCAATATAACCACCCAATACCCTGATATGATGTCAAGTAAATAACTTTTTTCCAAATATCTTTGGGCCTATATAACATCACAATATCCTAATGTTATGTTATCAACGAAATGTCTTTGGTTCTATATAACATCACAATATTCTAATGATATATATTTTATAGTTACAACTTTCTATCACTTTGTAAAACAGCCGCAGTCAGAAAAAAACGTCATTTACTTGACATCACATCAGGGTATTGGGTGGTTATATTGGATCAAAGAAATGTAGTTGATTATATCGCATTTGGATATTGGGTTGTTATAGTGTAAAAAGTCATTTAGTTGATAATATAACATGAGGATATTGTGTTGTTATATTGAAAACAGTAATTTATTTGGCATCACATTAGGATAATAGGATGCTAAATAGGACCAAAGACATTTCGCTTATGATATATCATTAGAAAATTGTGTTGTTATATTGGAAAAAAAGTCATTTACTTGACATCACATCAGGGTATTGGGTGGTTATATTGGATCAAAAAATATAGTTCATGATATCACATTAGGACAGTATTGGAACAAAGAAATCTAGTTCATAATAAGTACCACATTAGAATATTGCCTTGTTACATTGGAACAAAGGTATGTGGTTAATAATGTCAC
Source organism: Limulus polyphemus (assembly GCF_000517525.1). Classification (NCBI taxonomy): domain Eukaryota; kingdom Metazoa; phylum Arthropoda; class Merostomata; order Xiphosura; family Limulidae; genus Limulus; species Limulus polyphemus. The sequence goes on along the minus strand of NW_013665953.1, from coordinate 336,115 downwards.
AACAGGATTTTGTGTTATTATACTGGGTCAGATATTTTTCGCTGCAAAGAGTTTGACATATTAACTTATTTCGCTAACCTTGTGTTAGTGTATCAAAACTGTCAAGTCGAAATATGCTGCTGCACACCCTCCGCACTTTCAGCTATGGGGGAATTATAAAACTGACATTAAATCCAGAAACTAATTTAAGAGTAGCTGTATAGGCGTTGAGTGCTGTTGACTGGTCGCCCTCCATGTGCTCAGCATTTCTAAATTATGGATAGCCATGCTTGGACCATGAGGTTCTCTGCAAGACAGTTTATCCCATGTATCACATAAGGTTGAAAACATCAAATACCAAAATTATTCTGTTTCCTACCATTATAGCGGACCTGTCAATGGACTAAACAAACTTGTGGTAGAATTTGTGGTTAAAAACAAGCGTTCATCGTAAATCATTTCTACGTAGGTTTAAAGTCATTCGGGTCAAATAAGGTAAACTTTAGATAATATTATAATGATTGTGTAGAAGTCAAGGATTCTGAACAAAAAAGGAGAAAATGATAATTGAATCATTAAAGAAGACAATGTTGTAGAGTAAATGAATCTGCTTCCCTTTGCCAAACAGCAAGGTTATCAGTTCCAACTAATGGCTCAGTAGGTGCCAAAAAGCTAGCGGCACCTAAACTTTGCTAAACAGCAAAGTATAAGTAAAAATATAATTAAGTGAGTAAATGACACAATTAAGTCAGTATGCCACGGCGTGTAGTGCATATGTACCGGTTTTTTACATAACCGATACAGAAGTTTTTTATGTTCAAATAATTAGAAAAGTATATTGAATCTAACTATTTACTCGCAATAGAGATATAAGTATTAAATTCGTTATTAAATTAGTAGTATATAATTAATAAATAGAGCAAGGCCGTTAAATGCAAATATTACGTTTTTCAAATTAATGAAATAATATGAGTGTATGATTTTACAGTAGGTAAATATATTGGATTTCGCTTGTGACGTTTTTTGAATATTTAAATATTTTGACTTATGGAGCTTTATTCATATTCAAGGTTCCGAAGTCCACATATAAAAGTGATGACGTTATTATACACACACACACATATATATATATTTAATATAACTTTAATAACGTCATTATTCTTATATGTTGGACTTTAGGTACTTACTCCATATTTAATATTCGCGAATAATCTTATTTATTTAGGCCTTAAAATAAAAATAAATTACACAGAATCTGTATAGGAATGAATGTCTGAATAACGTCATATGAGGTCAATAAGTTCAAACATCAGTAATATTAAATGTGCTTCCTTACAAATGTGCTCTTTGGTGAATGACCAACGAGCACACTGCTGGAAATACATTGACCCCAGGCAAAATAAAAAGTAAAGTCCCCAATTAAGGTCAAGGAGTTAGTGACACATGGACTTAATTGCTGAGGAAATACTCGTGTTTGTTCTCAGGTGCAGAAAACTTTTGGCGAATGTCTACTCGAATTTTAATCTAAGCTTCATATCCTGTCAACTTTATTTGACATGATCAATCCAGACATGTACAGAAACTCAGAATGAATTAATAAAAATATATATTAACATTTTATTAGTTGCCGAAGCTTCTTACAACATATACACACACACAAATTAAAACAAATATTTTAAAACAATGTTTATACTAACATGGGCTTTTGTGTTATCAGTGAAAAAATATTAAGAAGTGTCAGGAAGATGAGCTGTAGTGATCTCTTTTGTTCCATAATATAGAGCACTTTTAATTTTTGAAATTCTATTTTATAGTGATTAATCCTAAAATAATAGAGCGCAGTCTCTCATTCATCTAAGGTTACAAGCAGACTGACGAAAGAAACCGTTAATTTCATAGATGGTTGCTATGGATACTAATTACCTTAGTTATGATACGGATCCAAGATATAAATAAAAACTAGTGAAACAACTCCATAGGACTGATTTTTAACGTGATCGGGGAATAGCCAAGAGATAAACACTTTAGTTTTTTCACATCTTAGAAAGTAGGAAAAAATAAAAGAATCCCGAAACCCTGACAGCAAGATAAGATATGTGTACATACTTATTTATCTGATATTCATTAATCGTATCGAAAGAGGTTGTTATATAATAATACAAGACATTTGTTTGAGGGAAAGTGTACGCGGAACTTAAGATCGACATCCGTTTATAATACAATATTGGATTCTATTTTACTTAATCAGTTAAATTTCCTACTGCCCACCCTTCCCAATTAACTCAGCGGCAAGTCTGAAGGCTTATAACACTAAAAAACAAACAAACTTTCCTGCTTCCTACAACGCTGTAGATAATTTAACGAAAAATTGATTATCATTTTTCCTGTTGAATAGAACGCTATGTTTATTGCAACGTTATTTTTTATTAAACTTACAATACCAAAGCTTCTCAATTGGACTATAAATTGATTTTGAACAATACTAAGTCCTTATTCAGCTTATTCATTGTAAGTATTGTTATTTAGTTTTTATTTTATTTTTATCTTTGCTTTATAGGCCAAGGATTCTCATCCAATTAAAGAGGGCGTAGGCTTTTCTAATCGCCCAGAGCCCTCTCGATATTCCTAATAAAATTAGTCTAGACGTTCTACACGATGACAATCTGAGGTGCCTTTGAAATTTGATGTGTTGACTTGTTGCAAGTAAGATTGACAAATTTAATTTTAATTCATTAGAAAATTATATTTTGTTATGACAGTTAATTATCTGGTTATTTGATTGAGTATTTTAAATGTCATCTTAATCATACGTTATATTTACAGTTAAACTTATGGGTTTCGTTAAGCCTTTCGCTGTCACCAAAATAAAAGCAAGTGTTAAGACTAATGAAATATTTCGATAGTTATTCAAAATTTAAACGTGCTGTTTTAATATTAGTGTTATGTGGAAGGTTTGAACCTAATATAAGTTAAGTCATAAATCAAGTATAACATTTAAATTTTTACTTTATAAATCAAATTATAATCAAATAAGGCTTTTTCTCCCTTCTAGCGCTTATTTTGACACTTAGATTTACTAAGTAAAACATACTAAAAACCTAGTGGTTGAAGTGCAAGACTTGTTTTAAACTCAGACTTTAAAAGTATAAAGTCTAATAGTAGTAGTTTCACGTTAGCTTTAACTAAGGCAGATCTTTCTGACCAAAACAAACTTTCAGTTTCATGTTTCGTTATCGTAAGTTGGTACATAGAAACTATAATTGGTGAAGACACCTAAAAATATGAACGACTGCAATAATAACGGTAATTTAGATCCAAAACACTACAAGTTATGTTGGCGCATATAGAAAGCCTTAAAACGTATTTTATAAGTTGTAGTTCACATTCTCTGTTAATGTAGCATTACATTATATTTTAACCCTAATACTTTCAAGTTCAAAGTTCTCAGGTATTTATAGGGCAGTATTCTTTACAGTAGGTGTCTGTGACTTGTTGGCGATAAATTTAAACAATAAACTAACAGAACATAATCAAAATGTTACAGTATTGTTTATCACAGTCGAATCTAGATCTTTAATGATTCTTTTTTTCGTCAAAAGTCCACACTGGCTGATTCAAATGACAAGTGTTACGTATTAGAATTTCTATTGGTCTGAACCCGAGCT
>NW_013665953.1:320157-332420 GCF_000517525.1 Limulus polyphemus | reverse complement strand
GTATCGGTCGGTCACGCTCAATTTCTCAGAATTTCTTGAGTTACACGATTCCAATTCCACTTTTCTTTCCTGTAGTACTTCCTGTTTTGATTGCTCATTTCCATGTTAGTTGAATTTAATTGCTGACATAGGCGTAAATAGCTTCTAAATTTCGGGCCTTTTTCTGCTATATAAAGCTTGTCAAGGAGGGTGTTTCCAGGACCAGATCAGACGTGGCGTTATGCTTGTGACCACATCATCCACATCATTATGACGTCAAGTATCAGAATAGGAAAGCCGGGAAGACTCGTGTGAAAAATAAGTCAAAAATTAGCGCAAATCTATGATTGGAAATTATTATGAAAAACTCTTTGTTAAAACAGACTGAAGATCCAATTATCTGTATGGAAGATGACGACTTTTCTTCAGAAGAAGAACAAGTGTGTATTCAATCACATGGTCATGGTATGTTTTAGTCTTTTATCCAAAGGCACCAATATGTAGCATGTTTGCTCAGTTATATGTAGTGGATTCAGGATCAATATGTAGCACTTTCCTGGGAAAGATAATTTTATATTTCTTTTATTTGTTTCATTTGTACCAGTTTTGTACGGAGTAGTTTAGATTTTCCAGTGGTTTCCTGTAATTTTTGACGGGCTTTTACGCTAGTTAGATTGTAATGCTTCTCCAGTTTACGGCTTTTAAGACGTAACTTTGTAACGGTTGTTCATTCTATATAAATACATATGCACATCACATTGAGTTTACGTCTTATTAGACAGCCGTTATTTGAAAATAATGATAAAAACAACAAAAATAGATTTGTAAAGGTGTCCATTGTGTTTATTACAAAATGGCATTTATACTCTGTATTTTAGACACAATATAATAGTAACTGGAATTATTATCAAGAACCGATACGGATTTTATATTGGCCTACATTTTTAAAGACTTAAAAATATATTCTAACTTTCAGGAGTCGTAAGAGTGCAAACATTACTTTCTAGTAACTCGTCTGAAGTACAAGTTTGGACAACTTTAATTCCTTTTGAATCTTTAAATGTTTCATTAAGAACATAAGTAATTCATCAACACTATTACATGCCAACAAATGTTGGAAAATTTCTCGAAGTTCCCGTACCGTCTATTCTATGATTGATGACAAAATATTTTATTCATGAATACTACCATATTTCCATTCTTCTCTATTTAAGTACTGTCACGATAACTGTGAGTGGAAGAAGAAAAAAACGAAGATTTACAGTATATGTTTTTGTAATCGTCTGATAACGATATATCATGAAAGTTTGAGTTGTCGTCAACTTCATATAACAATAAAATAGAACAGTCCGAGTTATCAACGTTGCTTATTAATATAAAGGAACTATTTCAGATGTCGCTAACATCATATAATGATGGAATAGTAGGATTGTAATCAAAATCGGATAACGATAAGATAGAACAATGAGTATGGTTTTCAACGTGAAATAACAATACAAGACAATGTGGGTGGTTATTAGCACCACCACAGAACGATATAACAGAACAATTCATGATCTGAAAAATTCTAAAATGCGATTCTTAAAGCCTTAACCTGAAATGTTTGTCGCTAGAGGGCGCTGAAGTGATTATGCATTTAATATTGGATAGGGGCTTCCAAATATTATGTTTCAGCCAAATAAACGTATTCTACACTGAATCATGGCTGATCCTTTTGAATATGCCGTCGATTTTATCATCACGTGCCGTGTAGCTATTGTAATAAAGAAAATTAATGAAACATGGGTAAACTTTTAACGTTTAGAATATCGTGTAGTGAAATAATATATGCATTGCCTACTCAAGTAAACTAAAATTTAGTAGAAATTGTTTGTTTAGACCATCATACAAAGCAGATTATTTGTCAATTATTAATGTTTATAGTATTCAGTGTGCTTGTAAAGTAACTGATTTCAAAATTACTGTTACATTTGGCGAAGTAAGTTATACCTTGCTCTGTGTTTTAGAATCGCGACTTTTGCATTAATAGTAGATCGATGAAATAGGTAGATTGCATATATACTTGGCCACACACTGAAGAGCTAACAGATGCAGTAAGTGAATACTGCTTGTCAATTGGCATCAGTGTCTATATCAATGTTGTACGCACAGTTTTTGTCCTCTTCCACATCACACTTTAGTGTTGAAGGTTGTACATGTTCAGTCACATCCTATGGCATCTAGTTGTTATCAAACCAAACTATTTTAAATATGTCATTCTCTCTCTGGGCCAGCCCGGCATGGCCAGGTGGTTAGGACACTCGACTCGCAATCTGAGGGTCGCGGGTTCGAATCCTTGTCCCACCAAACATGCTCGCCCTTTCAGCCGTGGGGGCGTCATAATGTGATGTTCAATCCCACTATTCATTAGTAAAAGAGTAGCCCAAGAGTTAGCGGTGGGTGGTGATGACTAGCTGCCTTCCCTCTAGTCTTACACTGCTAAATTAGGGATGGCTAGCGCAGATAGCCCTCGTGTAGCTTTGCGCGAAAGTCAAACCAAACTCTCTCTGGGATCCATGCTTCTCAGTACCAAAATGCATTGATTTTTGTTGGTCTGCATTTTCTACATGCTGACAACATAGTTGACACTTCTTTTTTTTTAATCTTTGTCTGAGAGTTGGCAGAGACGGTAAGCAAATGCTTGGATCAGTGCCTTTCAGTCTCTCAAGTGGACCATTTCTAACTTTTGGGGCGTATTTTGTTGAAACAGAGCATCGTTGTCACATTACTGTAGTTTGGTTTAGAGTACAGTGCAGAGACGAGTTGTTCGGGGATTACGAATGTTGAAATGTTTGTGTGATCATATGCATTTGGACAGGAAAATGTTTTACAGAGAGATCTTGGTCACGCGATCATTTGTATTGTCCTAACTTTACCTTCGTGAATGAGACATGGTAGTTGTAGCTCCCCACCACCCTGGAAAGGTGCCGTTTCCTCTTCTTAGTTTTATTTACACGTTCTGGCCAAGTTTTACTATTGAAATTTTACATAAACAAGACGTGATGTTTGGTAGTACGTCTTCATCCTTGCTTTCATCTTCCTCAACTCAAACTGTCGCCGTCACTTTTGCCTCTCTCTCTCTTCAAACCAAGCCATGATGTTCAAGAGATCGTCATCACCTTCCCCTATACAGGCTGTCGTCACCACTTTGCATTCCTTTACCTCTACCAATAATATAATTCACCTAACTTCTCTTCTTTTTTTTTCACGATAGTTCTTACAAATGTTTCTAACGAGCGAGGCGAAGGAAAATATGATTTTCTCGAACAACCAGGTTGAGACAGTTCGCCTTCAGCGAACATCTCCTTTAAACTAGATAACTGCCTTGAATTTTTCGTCTTTTTTTTGTGGGGGGGGGGTCTTGATTGAAAAAAAGCTGTCTAATCTTATTCTGTAAATGTGTGTAATCCTGGAAGAGCCGCGCCCATTTCTGATCCAGTGATTTCAGAAATCAGGTTTACTTCGATAAACCTTTTGATATCGTTGCTACTGTGATCTGTGGCTATCGAAGTGCGAGTTCCATTCTTGTTATGATAGTAAAGAAGTAACACCAGTATATCTCTGTCTGATGCTGTTATGGAGATATTTGGATCTTTTACCTCTTTTGATTATATGATGTAGGTGGAATATCACACGTATATGTGTAGCAAAGCCAAGCTTCGACATTCTCCTAAGTCTTCCTATTTATTAAGTTAAAAGCAGAACATTTGCTCGTATTTTGAGCAATTTAATGTAGTGATAGCTGTCTCGTCGTTATTCAGTACAGCCCATCAACCTCGTTTTCTCCTTTAAAATGATCCCTGCTTGTTTCAGTTGCCTTTGGCAGATTTTTAAACACGTTCAGTGTCTCTCGATATGATAATTTTTGGTTTACTGCAATGCACGTTTTATGTATTTTAATCCCACTTTTGACAACAGATGACTATTGCCAAGATGGATTGATAGAAAGTAGAGATCATTGTGAGCCGAGATACTGCATTTGCATTTATTATCTGTTTCAGGACCTTGTCAAACGAAACTCGAGCAAATATCTTGCTTAGATTTTCACAGAAAGAACAGTCTTGGAATTTTTCTTACTGCAGGCTCTCTGGAACATCCGTTGATTTGATCTTGTAATAAAATATTTGCATCTGTTTTTCTATAAAGTTCCATTTCAGAGTCTACATGATGGAATTAGCGTTTTATACTGTGTTGGAGCTGAGTTTGGCTAGGTCTGCCATCAGAGATACAATAATTTGTTGCATGCTCTGATTGTTCTTAAGAAATGTTCTGACAGCGTCACCTGAAACGTACAGTTTGTCTGTATCTTCATCGAAATTTTCCCATTCTAGCCCAGTTGATGAACAGGTTTATCCAACAACCATTTAGTATCACCAAGTTCTTTACTGCTACTGTCATGTCCATGTGAGTTTCCAAACTTTCTTTAATGTGGTAGCTCACCCAGTGCCCAAGTCTATTAACTATGTTAACAACCTTTCTGCTTCCATTCATGCTTATGAAACTCAAGCCAAGAAACAAATGTTTTAAAGGTTTGATTATTTATTTTGGGGACGCAAATAAATCATCATTAGTGGAAAGACTGCCCAAATAGCTCAAACGGTCTTGTTTATCCTTTTCTAATGGAGAACTCGTACAACATTCAATGAATCACACTTTAACTAGCAGAATCTTGTTCTAGTATCTAGTGCGCTCAAATAGATAGCTTTGTCACAGTTGTTTAGAGTGTTGGCTTTTCATATTTCATCTTTGAAATGAGGTTGGAGCTTGCGTTCTAGCATCTGGTCAGTAGAGGTGTTGGATTGATCCGCGTGATGTTCGGCAAGAATAAGAATATATCCACTGTGAATTGAGGTCAACATATCTCCCTGCTTTTCTGATTAATGTCTGTAATAATGAATTACGAAAGTTGTCTTATGTGCATGCCTGACAGCTACATCTTCTGGTGTATTGGAGTTGGAGTGTCACGCTGTCTTTAACAAATTTTCCTGTAGGCCTTATTCAGATACTGCTTTCATCTTATGCGATGATATCGCACTTCTTTTACAATAAAATCAATGTTTCCAGTTATAGTCAATAGCTTATGATCTTCCAACAGTTTGTCTGCATTATTTATTTTTCGTTAGCTTCCTACACATTCTCACCCCCATATTTCACTCTTTTTTCATAAGATGTAATAGAATATGTGTACAATTGAAGAAATTCTAATTGATACAATCGTTTGAGAAACTTTTCGTCGAAGTACTATGCCTTACTATAGCTAACTCTTTCACTTTAGACCACGATTTATTGGGAAATTTTAACAAGTCTTCGTCTGCATATTGTTTTCCGATATGAAGAATACAGTGGCCCTTGAACCACTGCCATTTACATAAACATTGCTTTCTATACAGTTTATTTTACTCCTGGCAGTGGCAAATTCAATACACCATGTAATAAAGCATCTATTGTATAACTGTGTGGCAAAATGAGAGGCATGTTGAAAAGACGGATATTTTTCTATATAAAATTATGGTTATATTTTGTAACGAAACATTTTAGAAGCCACGTATGTAAGCTTTACATTCCACATTAGTAATTAAACTTCTAGGGAGTACCTCTCCTACAGGTTTCTTAGGATAGTTATTTCGTGGTTGGGTTTTAGATCACAGTCTCTCAGTTGTTTTTACACCTATGTAGGTTTACATTGCCAAACTTGAGTTAATTTTAATGACCTCGTGATTTTGGCGCCTTCTGATGGCAAAATTGCTCAATTATAGTTTATAAAAAATGCATTTTTTAATTTTCAAGATATTTTGGCATCTTTAGGCTTAAACGATTCTCTGTCAGATCTTGGACGTACAATAACACCAGAACGACATAACGGTTTTTCTTGGAGTTTCTGTCAGCCTCATATAATATTCAACAGACAAGATTGAGTTGTCATCAATGACGGATAACAAGATTCAATTGTTCAAAACACCAAATGATAAACTTTAACAAGTATATTAATCTATCTTCCTCCTAGAACTCAGCATCACATATACAAGCACTAAAAAGCTTTCAACAATAAACAAGCCGTGCTTAAGCACGTAGATACTATCAGAACAACAACACTCGTAAAGCACGCAAGTATTAGTATTTCTCCGGAAAGAAAAACAAGTTCATGCAGAAGGGTTAAATATCTCATGGAGAAAAGAAAAGAAAGGTAATAATCACATACACGTATTAGAAGTGTTTCTAAAAGACGGGTATAATGAAGATATAGGTAAATATGGGAAATAGAAGTTGTTTTAAATGTTTTCATCCAAAATTTAAACAAAATACGCTGTGAACCAAAATCAATTATTATTCTGTCTAGTTACTCTAGTAGAATCGATTTAGTAGTGTGATTTATTACAAAATTTTGCGCTGCCATCTGTTGACTAGTCTAGCAATCAATTTGTAATCTTTGCGTAATCGAGATTTTTATTTAAGTATTGAGTTCTTAAATAAATCTTTATCTGCAAGAATGATCAGAAATCTTTTTTTACGATTTACCAAACGGGAATAGATAAAACTTATCAACCGAAAAAATATATATTTTTTGTTCAAAGTAATTCACATTGCCACAACGGTTTTACATCCCTGTTGGTAAGAAAATTTTCATAAAACATTTATCTTGCTCTTGAAGTACCTCAAACTAATGTTTTGAACTAATTTGAGTATATTGAAGACGTATATTCGTGTCCCCCACCATAAATAAATTCAAACTTATGTGTATTACAACTACTGAACAAAAACGAAAACGTTTTGAAAAACCACCTAAAATGTCACACAAGTTTAAACGAAAATGTGTCATGGACGACTTTAAAATGTATACATTGTAATATAATTTCAGGAATCAGTTTGCAAGACTTATGGACAAGATCCAAAGGGCAGGTCCTGGCGTGATCTAATCGTTAGCATGTCGGGCTGTATATCAAAAGACATGTTGGCTCTGAAAACGCTCTGGCAGCTGGTACTGCTTGCTGCCTCGTTGTCCTTCTCCTGCTTTGTATAGTTCATAATTAGGGATAGCTATACCTAAACCCTAGAGGTTTCTGACCGCCATTTATCCCATATTCATAGAAGGGTGCGTTTAGATTGAAAATTTCAAATCCTGAGACCAGGCAGCATGAAATAATTTGGGTCCATTACCTTTTAAGTAAAACTTCAAGGATCTTGATTCTGTCCTAAAACTAACCAAGATAATAAATACCAAAGATTTGAAAATAAAGTCAACAGTAAATTAAGGATTTAGATCAAAAGTAAGACAATATGAAATGATCCAGAGGCAACGTAGTAGGACACTGGGATCGAGGCACATGCAGATGTGTAGTGCAGTCAAGAAAAAAAAACTTGAGACACGCGGCACACAGTGTGTTACTTACAGGAACCAACGAATTGCGATTTTCAGCTATCTGTAACTCAGTACTCCCTCAATAAATTTTTCTGATTTTTTTCATCTATATTGTCTCCCAGCTTGCTTACCTCATCTTCCAAATTTCAAGAAAATCCGTATAGTCAAGATTGAGATACGCCATGCCAAATTTCAAGAAAATCCGTATAGTCAAGATTGAGATACGCCATGCCAAATTTCAAGAAAATCCGTATAGTCAAGATTGAGATACGCCATGCCAAATTTCAAGAAAATCCGTATAGTCAAGATTGAGATACGCCATGCCAAATTTCAAGAAAATCCGTATAGTCAAGACTGAGATACGCCATGCCAAATTTCGTCTGATTTTCTACATCTTCTTCTACGCACCAAATTGTACAGAATTAAAAAATAAAAAACATACTTTCCAAACATCGATTTTTATGAAATTTAAATCAAATTTACACATTTAACATACCGTTTACTTTACGTCTGTACTAAATTTCGAGCAAACTTAATCCAATTTTTAGCTATTATAGTAAAAAGAACGAAGATTTTTGAAAGATACTTTTTGCTCAGACCTGCAAGACCAATAGTAAACGGAATCGTTATGAAATTACTTACAAGGATTCCCCTGATCTCAAGTTAAAAACCGTCGGTTATCTGGTTTATATCATATCTCTATTTTTGGAATTAGAAGCGAAATACAAATCTGCTGTCATCCGATTTTATCAGATCTCAATTGACTAGAGTGTCCGGACCTACAACAGTAAAGGATGTACACATCTTGTTCTATAGCCTATATCATACTGTCTCTTCAACATGTGATAGTGTACATATACGTAAGTAACAATATAATATTGTACTATGTCACTTTGAAATTATTCTTTATATTTTATAGTTTGTCTGTTAGGTGAACATTCAACTGATACGTAGGCCAAATGCTGCTTGACGTCATAAATCCATGTATGTAAGTGTGTGTAAATTCCATGTATTTACAGCTCACACTTTTACGTATATGTATTTTTTAGGTTTGGTTGACCACAAAAATGTTTCACTTAGGAGTTTGTAACACAATGTTTAACTAAATTGTCTTTATTAAAATTTTCACTGTCATCAACAGCATTACTGCACTGGCTTGGCCGCCAAATTTGATTTCAATCTTTTAATCTTTTTTCTTTACCTTAGTTTTTTTTCTTTTTTTGCAACTGGTCTGTGTTTGGTTTAGATTCTAGATACAAAACTCAATAACTAAGATACTACTTTCAAGAACCAGAAAGTAGGCACCCAAAATCCAGATCAATAGGATTCTGAGGCAAGTTAGGAGGACACTTAGGGTCCAGACCAAAAGATCACTTAGTAGAACAATAAGAATCCAGATCTAGGGGCGAGACTTCGTGAAAGGATCTAAATGAATAACCTAATCAGTTGGCATTCAAGGATCCAAATTAAGCATCCAAGTTGATGTTAATCCAGATCCATAAAGTAATTAGTAAGGCATCATGTACAGAAAATAACCATGAACCAACAAGAGACAAGATTCAGAGACTAACGAGTAAGACACGAATGATTCAGATACATAGATTAGCCAGTATGAAAAAAATAAGTCACTAGAGCTTATGGAACTCTATTCAAACTATTGGCAAGGTCAAAAACTAGATAATAAAGTTCATTATCGTGTTGTTCACCTAGTGTCCATAAGAGTTACAGTAACGCAAAATAACTTACGCACACACACACACACACACACACACACACACACATGAATATAGCCACAAAGGCTTACTTAGCAGTAAGAAATAGTTCTTTGATAGTTTAATTGCTTTTTTTTAAAAATTTCATCATAAAGTATGTGGTATTGGAATATTTATGGAAACAGTTAGAAAAACGGGTGTATAATACAAGGGAAATGCTACCCTTTTATCTTGTGTGAAAATGAACTACACCAGACTACAGTTTACGCAGCAGTATAAATCCTATATAAGTATAGTCAGTCATATTACGCCTAATATTGGTACTGTGAATTTAGTCATGGCTCCTAGCTTTGGCTGGTTAAGGATACTTCCTCCTAAAACTTGTGGTAATACTCTGTGTTTGTGTAAAACCTGTATGCAAGACTGAATAATAAAAATGGTCAAGGTAGAAAACCGAAACTCCCCAAATGTGATGTTAAGTATCTCGGGGTATGTTCTTTACGAACAGACATTGCCAATGCAGTGTCGTAGTGAGGGTGATTGGCGTCCAGGGACAAAATATAATTTGGCGTCCCCCACTAAATCGCAACTCCACCCGCTCTTCACACTCTTATCCTTTCTAACTTATAACCTTATATGGCAACCCTATCTATCATGGTACTGTATCTCACCATATTGGAAACAGATAAACTCTGGGTAAACTGGTTGCTAATCTGGCGCCCCAAACCCAGCGTCCGGGGGCAAATATCTCTGCACCCCCCACTATGCCAACGATCTTGTTTTTAGTACATGTGTGAACGTTGCTCCAGGAACAGAAAAATACAAATTAGCAGTAAGTGGGATGTTTAAGATTTAACCCGATTGGGGGTGGGTTAAAATGGGGAAGATCTGATAAACCCATGTATCAATTTTTATGGGTGAAATACTCTTAAACAAAGATTCGTTTAACAATAAAATTATTAAATGCGTATGCTAAACATTAGGACAAGAATAAGTTTGATTGGTTATAGAATTATTGATATACTACTATATAGTTACTGGCCCGCCGACAGGGAGGGGCAAGTGCCCGGGGACCGTGCGAATGAAACCTGGTTATGCCGTAAAGCCCGCATAGCACCTTTAAGCTATATCTTTATTTAATCCTAAAAAAGCATAGTTTTGGCTTTTTATTGTACATAGATGCTGATACATTAAGAATGATTGATATAATAATTTGAGTAATAATTGATATATATTTGTTACTTTATAGATTTAATAGATATTTGTTGTTATTTGATTAATGTTTTTACGCATATACCGTAAGCTAAAAACGTCTGCTGCTATGATTTTGTCTTGTTTATGAGCTCGTTGCTGTCCTGATTTAGGATCTTCTCTTTAATAAGTTCTTAGAAATGTTAAAAAAAGAGAGAGAGAAAGGGGCCCAGCGATTATGTTTGTCCCGGGGCCCCTTGCTGGCTCTCGACGCAGTTAATGTTATTGATCTACAAGAATTGTCGTTTGTAAAATAAAAATACTAAAATTTGTTATGTTAATTTTCCATTTCTCGAATGTCAAAACAAAACGTTAACGAAACGTGGTCATTAACAGAGTGGCAGTTAAAACATGAAAGACCAAAGAAACTACAACTTGATCACTAACATAGTGGCAGATAAAACATAAAAGACCGAAGAAACTACAACTTGGTCATTAACAGAGTGGCAATTAAAACATAAAAGGCCGAAGAAACTACAACTTGGTCATTAACAGAGTGGCAATTAAAACATAAAAGACCGAAGAAACTATAAGCCAGAGGCGTCGGAATCTTTTACGTATTTGACTTATATAGCAACTGTAAATTATATTAATTTTCTGGGGGGCATGCCCCCAGACTCCTCTAGTTTGAGCTGCCTTTAGCAGCTCCTTATACTTTCAACTTCTCTTTGTAAAATCTACATGTCTTGCCAAGCAACCCCCACTTTGAAACTCCTTCCTACACCATTGCTATAAGCTATAGTATTTTTGGATTAAAATATTCACAAACAAAATTACCTTCAGGATCCTTAATAAAGAATTATAAAATAGCAGTAATTTCGCTGAAAGATAAAATATATTACTTAACACGCGTAATTTATCAGAAGGATATGACCAGATGGATATAATTTGGACGACCGTTTCGTTTACGCAACACGTATTACAGCCAAAGGACTGGGATTTGGATAAGATAGAATATGGCGCCCCTAATTTTGAACTGATAGACCTAGTGGGAAGGCAGCTAGACAACAGCACTCACCACTAGCTTTGGAGCTATTTCTATCTGATCAACTAGTTAGATATGACTGTCATATTTTTAGTGCAACTAAATTACCAAAGTACAGAAAGCGTTTTTTTTTTCGGCAACGCTCGCTAACATAAACCCTTGGATTTATAGTCGGAGCACGCTAACTACTTACTGGTCGGCCCAATTAGTTGAAACAGTATGTCTTTAAACATAAAAACACTTGGTGTAAATATTTCAAAACGATTTTTTTTCATGCGTAAAATTTATTTAAGTCCTTTCTCTATAGAAAAAAATACGTTAACATTGTATAAATTATAACTTTTTAAACAACCTTAAAAAACTGAAAAGAAGCAGTAACAAATAAATGTAGGTATAGCATAAAACAAACATGACTGAAGTCGTTCTGAGGAAAACGTGTGGTCAGTGATAAAATCTTTGATTGCATATTTTTTATTTTGTTAATCAAAAACTTAACTGCCTAGAAATGGACTATCAAAGGAATTCAAGTTAATACGACTTTCTGATAATTTCTTATATTTCTTATGTATTGATGTTTTTAAGTTCTGAGTTCACGACAGGATCTCATTTGCACATTCTTGTAAGGCTAGTGACATCGAAACCAATTACTGTGAAAAAAGATGGGATATATATATAATTACGTATTACAATTTCGAAAGGTCTGAAATTGAGTTAAATGATACTTTGAATTTAGAAGTTAAATTGTATTTTGGATTTAGTAGTTAAGTAAAAGCCGATATATAGTCAGTTTATGATATTTGCCAACAAGATTGATACACACTGTTTTCGTTTTTAACATAAATATGTTTTAATATACAAACAACAATACAATTTACAATAACAGTTATTACAAATAGTTATTACGAACAATGATTCATATACAAAAGTTTTACAAACTTGC
>NW_013665953.1:314244-319445 GCF_000517525.1 Limulus polyphemus | reverse complement strand
ACTTTGTAAATGCTCCTGGTCAAATATCTGAAGTTGTCTGATTGATAAGCGTTATAACAATTGCAGTTATAGCTTTCAAAGTTTATAGCACACTGACTATAGCAAACTAAGAATAGATACTCTATTTTTTGGCACGTCGCGTTGGTTATATTTATGGGCGTGTGGAGAGTTTCTAGAAAATTCAGATTACGTAACAATACAAAGCTACATTAAGCGTTTACCTACATACATATGTTGTTGATTCTTACACTCGAGAATCTTCAACAACTTTAGAGAATAGGCGAGAGTTTCGCAATACATATTAAACTGTATAAGTTATATAAACTTATAAATATAAATTTAATTCAAGCAAACATTGATATTAAAATAAATATATGATAATAAATCTGTCACAATATATATAGTTACCCAAACAGAAACATGACTCTGTTTGTTTTCGAGTAAAGCTGCATTGGGCTATCTGCTGTGTCCACCGTGGGGAATCGAACTCCGGATTTTAGCGTTGTACGTGCATAGACTTAATCGCTGTCCCACCGGGAGAAAAACATGTCTCGGAAAAATCCGAGTAAATGGAAGTTATAGAAATGCCATGATGGTGCATAACCTTTGAATCATCCTGTACATAAAGATTTTACATTGATCTTCCCATATATATTTACCATGGCATTATTGTCCATTTAAGAGCTTGAAGACCCAGTTATTCTGATACCAGTGAACGAACACATACTATTTGTAAATATTAACTTTCACCTGCTCCAGATAAAGATTCCTTTTTTACTTTTATGGCTTTAAGCTTGAGTTATAAGGTGATCTTATAAGGATTTTAATGTAAGCCAAGAACTGTTCAGAAAAGTCAGTCAAGCTGTTTTAATGGAAACCTATTGCTGTAAACAAACCAAACGTTCCCTAAAAAAGAAATTGCACCATAATGACGAATAAATAAAACGACCGTGAATTCCAGCTTACAAATTGTTTTATTATTTTGTTCTTTAAAAAAAGGCCTCAAAATCATATATGATTTGATTCGGTGTGAAAACCCTTATCAAACCCGTACGATTCCTAGGAATAAAAAGAGCGGACTTACCAAGCACGCCCCTGCGGTTGTCTGAAGGTTTAATTGTTATTTAATTTCTGTAGTGCATATTGGTGTATAGAAGACATATTGATACTAGAAATAAACGACCTTATAACACCAAAATGTTGTTCTTGTGTAACTAAACATTCAACGTTTCGCTTTGCAGCTTCTCTAGGAGCGTTCACTAAAACACAAACCGAAACACGAGTTTTATTTCTAGGGTTTAATTGTTGTCTTACTTACTCTACATTGTGTAAAAATCACATCTTCCCTTTACTAAATATTCTACACAAACTCACATTTTACAGTGAACTCCAACTATAAATTTTATATTAATATTTATGAAGCTCTTTACTTAGAGTTAAGAGTTAATATTATAGAGAGGTGCTGTTTTAAACGAAGTGGTAGTTGAACGCCTATCTCCTAAACATAAAACACGTGCTTATATTATCTGAACCTATTCGAAAGAACGGGCCAATTAAAATTCCAATCGGTTTCAGTTTCTACTTCTTAGAAAATTGTATGTGACACTATCATCAGTTCTAGCCTGTTAAAGTGTTAATATCTTTGAGGCAGAGTGAGACCAGATTGTGAAAGTAAACTGGTGTTTTTCTTACTTTTTTCTTAAAGTAATCGTATTTTATATTATTTGAGGTAGACCGAGTCCAGATAGTGAAACTCACAAAATGGACTGTCTTTTTAATACTTATTGTGGGGTAAATTTTATATTAATACTTTTTGAGGTAAACTGAGTCCAAAAAGGTGAAAGTAAAAAAAAAAAATTTTTTTTTCGTCACTTTCTGTAGTGTAAGTTTATGTTTTCAGAGGAAAACTATTTATGCTATTATCATGTTTATCTTTGGATAATTCATAATAATAGAAAAGTTTTGGATGAGAGTGCTAAAAATATTAATACTCATAAAAGTGAGTGGCTGATTAAGAAATAAACCGACTGTTAAAACAAAAATAAGTTTCTAACATACTAGTTACAGCTTCGAGTATGTATAACGTTAGATACAAGTAAAGTTGCTTTGAAAAGTTTGTTTGTTTAAAATTAAGCACAAAGTTACACAATGGGCTATCTGGATTCTGGCCATCACGGGTATCGAAGCCCAGTTTCTAGCTTTGTAAGTCCGCAGACATACCGCTGTGCCACTGGGGGGGGGGGGCTTTGAAAAGACCTCGATAAAAACTATATGAACATTTTAGTTTTAAGAGTACCATACTGAAACTCTACATTTTTTTTTCATATTTTAAAATACTTTACTAAAACTCCACGATATTTCGGCTTTTAAAGGGCATTACTAAAACTCTAGCGAATTTAATCCGAAAGTTCTTAATATTTGTTTAAAAACACGATTAAGCGTTAATGAAGAAAAGCGGTATCCGTGATTGTGATTAATTAACCAACCATCTTTAAAGAGATTACCTCAGAGGAATGTACCTTTAAAATTGAAAACAGGACAGTTTTTAGGCATGAATGACTTCGAAGGGCAAAGTTTATTTTCTAGGATAAGCTTATGTTGATTGGTGCTCAGATTACACCATGAAGCATGTGACGTCAAATACAGGCTACGTTTGTTTCTTGAAGTGTCATCTACAGAGCATGTTAGAAATAGGAGCTAATGAAGCACAGTATTCTAATCCAACTTCTTAACACACCAGTATAAGCAAATTTCATCTGGTTAAGAGAGCTAGGTCTTCTAAAAACCTTTTAAATAAAATGCACTTTTACTGAGCTAGTGATGGTTGTTAAGGATGTGTCATTTATTGTACTTCATTCAAATATATCGCGATCTTTCATGTACGTAACGATACAAGTTGACCAAAATATGTCATTGAAGCGTTACACTTTTTATTTTATAGGTACTCCAACAGACATTCTGCAATCTTTGGGTTTGCGGGTTCGAATCCCCGTCACACCAAACATGCTCGCCCTTTTAGCGGCGGGGGCGTTATAAAGTGCGTTCAATCCTACTATTCGTTGATAAAAGAGTATCCCAAGAGTTGGCGGTTGGTGGTGATGACTAGCTGCCTTTCCTCTAGTCTTGCACTGTTAAATTAGGGACGGCTAGTGCAGATAGCCCTCGTGTAGCTTTGCGCGAAATTCAAAACAAACCAACAGATATTCACAAAAGAGAGCGTCTACAAAGAAGAATGATCTAAAATATTGGACCCTTACAACCATTCGGTTTGTATAAACGTTTTCCTTTCTTGTAGAATTCCACTTTTTCAGTATTTTGTTAATTTAATAGTTTTTTAATAGTACCAACTTATTTTTATTGGACTATTTCCACCCTTAACTTCTACTCTCTCATTACCCTTTGTTCTAATATTGTTCCTTGTAGTGAGTGAATGTATTACAGGATATATTTTTTGCTACTTTATGTCACTATTGTACCAGTGTTGGTACTTTTTAATAGTACCAACTTATTTTTATTGGACTATTTCCACCCTTAACTTCTACTCTCTCATTACCCTTTGTTCTAATATTGTTCCTTGTAGTGAGTGAATGTATTACAGGATATATTTTTTGCTACTTTATGTCACTATTGTATGTAACTTATTTACATATATATATATATATATATAGTAACACATTGCATTTTGATCAGTCTACTTGGAGACGTTGGCAGTCGCCTTAAAATGGTGTCAGAAAAATCAATTTAAAAGAATAATTTTTCGACTATTAACAACGGGGTTCGATCTCCTTAGGAGATTAACACGTTAATAATATCTTGTTTTTACTTACATTTTTTCAGGATTAATTACAAAATTAACAAACATATTTTCACTTTGATGTTTTTTAAATGAACACACTAACTGGGAATTTTTTTGCTCCAGTGTTTGTTAAATACAATAAATTATTTACTTTTTACGAAATGTGGCCTCTTTTTAATAGTACTCCAGAATACGTTTACCATGTTCAAGATGTATCTTGTCTTCAGGATCGATTGAATCCTGTGCAAGATCGTGAGAATACATATCAGGATCGATTGAATCCTGTGCAAGATCGTGAGAATACAGGATCGATCAAGATCGTGAGATCGATTGAATCCTGTGCAAGATCGTGAGAATACATATCAGCTGGATCGATTGAATCCCGTGCAAGATCGTGAGAATACATAGCTGGATCGATTGAATCCTGTGCAAGATCGTGAGAATACATATCAGGATCGATTGAATCCCGTGCAAGATCGTGAGAATACATATCTTGTAGGATGTATTGAATTTTGTGCAGCCTATAACATTTACTGAATCCTGAGCAACGTTTTGTACAACAACCTAGTGTGATTATATAGGGTCATATAAAGGATCCTGTTCGAGACTTTAATCAGGAAAGAAATACAATATGTAACATGTACAACTTGAAATAAAGTATCATTAATCCATATACCACAATAAGATTCACACACTACAGGGAATGACATTTGAACAAAGTACAATTAGTTATGGCAATGGAGGTTTGTGATTACCACATTACACTGTATTATACTATAATATACCATGTTATGCTATGCTATACTATACTAGCTATGCTGTATTATATATTACCGATACTAATATAATGTTTAACTTTAAATATCAAACTAGAAACAGCGAGGTAATGAATCCCTTATGACACTGACAAGTTATAATCCCCGTACCAAAATATGAAGCTGTTACCTTAACATAGTCTATATCAAAGTAGAAACAGCGAGGCAATAAATCCCTTATCACACTGACAAGTTATAATCCCGTACCAAAATATGAAACTGTTACCTTAACATAGTCTATATCAAATTAGAAACAGCGAGGCAATAAATCCCTTATCACACTGACAAGTTATAATCCCCCGTACCAAAATATGAACTGTTACCTTAACATAGTCTATATCAAATTAGAAACAGCGAGGCAATAAATCCCCTATCACACTGACAAGTTATAATCCCCCGTACCAAAATATGAAGCTGTTACCTTAGCATAGTCTATATCAAACTATAAACAGCGAGGCAATAAATCCCTTATCACACTGATAAGTTATAATCCCGTACCAAAATATGAAGCTGTTACCTTAGCACAGTCTATATCAAACTAGAAACAGCGAGGCAATAAATCCCTTATCACACTGACAAGTTATAATCCC
>NW_013665953.1:306946-313482 GCF_000517525.1 Limulus polyphemus | reverse complement strand
ATTGTTCTCAGACGAATTCGCTCAATTTTCGGACGGTGGAAGGATATGGGTCTGGAGAATGCCTCACCAAGAGTTTTAGCTCAACAGATTGCAGCCAACTCTGAAGCATGGTGGTTTCAGCGTGATGGTTTGGGGAGCTGTTTGGGTTTGTGGAAGATCGAGCTTAGTGGAGTGCGTTGGCAACATAAATTTTGCGAAATACGTCGAAATATTGGAGGAAGGACTCTTGCCACTTTATTCCTCGGGTTTCGTGGACAAGAACACAACGTTGTTCCAGGAAGATGGAGCACCGTGTCACACTGCTAGAAACACCCAAAAGTGGCAGAAAGGAAATGGTATCCAGAAGTTGACCTGGCCGAGCCAATCTCCTGACATGAACCCCATCGAAAACCTTTGGGCCATACTCGACCGGCAAGTCAAAAAACAACCAAAAACACCAACTTCGAAGAGCGATCTACTCCAAGTTTTGAAGTAAGAATGGGCGAAAATCCCACAATCTAAAATTGACGAGATGATTCTCACGATGCCCCAAAGGATCAACGAACTCCACGAAGCGAAATGAAGATCTACTAGATATTAATTAAATTATAAATATATCAATTCATGTGAATATGACTGAAAAAGGTAATAGGGAAGATGACATGGCCTAGTGGATAGTGCTTTGTGGGGTATAAAACAGTAGCTTCTCTGTTAATAGGGGAGATGGTATGGCCTAGTGGATAGTGCTTTGTGAGTTATGAAACAGTAGCTTCTCTATTAATAGGGGAAGATGGCATGGCCTAGTGGATAGTGCTTTGTGAGTTATAAAACAGTAGCTTCTCTGTTAATAGGGGAGACGGCATGGTCTAGTGGATAGTGCTTTGTGGGATATAAAAGAGTAGCTTCTCTGTTAATAGGGGAGATGGCATGGCCTAGTGGATAGTGCTTTGGCAGCGTAAATTGACACGTTGCGGGTTTGAAGCATGCTCTTGCTTTGTCCATTTATCCTTGATTAAGACACTTTACCCCATATGTACCCAGATGTAAATTAGGTATCAGCTAATAGCTAGGGATGGACTGGAATCATGTTTAGAAAGTAACGTGTTGCCATTCTCATCCACTTGGGTCATTGGAACCAGCGTTAAGCACTTGTCGTATGTGCATTTTTCTAACCCGCTATATTAGTGACAATACAAGACATATTACATACGCTATATAAGGAAAGTAGGTTATTAGATAAAAATAATCCATAGATCACAGAGGGGAAGAAAATGGCCAAAAGTTGCATCGCTATTCAAGAGTTCGGCGGTTTGGTTTACATACACTAGGACCTCCATAACAACTACCATCATATATGTACATATCTGTACCTTAACTTATAAAACAAAGTACATATGTGTACCTTAACCTGTAAAACAAAGTACATATGTGTACCTTAACCTGTAAAACAAAGTACATATCTGTACCTTAACCTATAAAACAAAGTACATATCTGTGCCATAGCCTATAAAACAAAGCACATATCTGTGCCATAGCCTATACAACAAAGTACACAGCGTGGTCACAGGTAAATAGACACCACCTTTTCAGAAAAAATTAAAGTCCATAAATTCAAATACTAATATTATCTTTTTTTGCTATTACTTTTGACCAATTGTATTTTTAGGAAATGCAATATGTAACAATGGAAACTTACATGGTCTGAAACCTAATCATATGAGCTTTTGTCATCTATGACACAAACCACCATGGGAGTTTCATCGTCTGTGACACATGCCTCCATGTAAACTGTCATAATCTATAACGTACTTGAATACCTTGTTTATCTGCGACACATACAACCATGTAAACTATCATAATCTATAACGTACATGGATATCTTGTTTATCTGCGACACATAATCGTGAGCTTTATTTTGTGTTAAAATGAAAAGAATCTTAGCTGCCCCTCTTGACCTATATACTTTATTAAAGATGTTCGCTGTCCTTTTGCTAATTGGATAACAGTACAACTGGATTTGACCTTAGTTTTAACATTTTTGCTTATGGATCTTCAGCTAATGTTTCATTTCACGTGGATCCAATTTTCTACTCCAGTATCCATTGCATGTAATAGCGTTATCTCGTGGTTCCATCATCTATTACATGTAATAACGTTATCTCATTGACATTTCAGTCAAGTGCCAAACGTCTACGTACACATGTAGACTAAAATATTTACTGAAAAAAAGCAAAAAAATAAATTTATGTAATCAAAGAAATAATCAAAGGAAAATTGAGCATTTATGAATCTTAAATGAGTTCTTTATAGTAATTACAGCTACTTTTATATACGTTTTCATGTTGATAGAGTAATAATTAAAAGTAATTGTTCATTTTGTATAAATATACAATCTTTTATGTTTTGCAATAATAAATACTGTGACGTATCACAGACTTAATCCACAAGATTGTAACAGTTACGAACCTATGGTTTGTGATGGAGGAAGAGCACATGTATGTACTTTTTACCACACACTATTTCCATTAGTACACTTCTACATGGACTCCATTTATGGTTCTCAAGATGTCGAGTCAATATTCATTTTCCATTCATGTGTTGGCCAGAATATCGAGCATCTCTGTACTCGTTACATCGGTGATCCCTTTACGCAGTGTTTCAAGATCAGTCACATTTGTCCTGTAAACAATGTTCTTCACATAAACTCAGAGGAAAAAAAGGTTCCGGGGAATGATGCCTGGCGACTGTGAGGGGTAGGGAGTCGGCCCATCGAGGATCCTTTTTTGTGTAGAACGCTTTCTGATTTTAGAAAGTGTCGTAACACTTCGTGAAAAAATTATTAACGGGTGGATCTTTTCTATACACTCTACGATATTACAATGATCTGTTTCATATCTGCTAGCCACAGGATGCGTATAGCCTTATCTGTCGCCTTGTTTGTTAATGACGAATTTGGTGACCGCGCATGCGTTATACTTGATTACATTTATTATGGCAAAAACTGTATGCATGAGCCATTAATTCACCATAAAGTCCCCCGATGGAACAGCGGTATATATACGGACTTACAACGCTAAAATTCGAGTTTCAATTCCCCGTGGTGGACACATCAGATCACTCAATGCGGCTTTGCTCTACAACAAACAAACAAAAAAACACAAATCCACTGTAAGTTTCTAACTGTTACTGTCTTATCGTGGTTTAAATTTGTAATCTTCGGACACCCTGTACATTCAACAACTGCTTTATAAATATAATTTTTTGTTCTAGCATATCAATACTTAAAAAACAAGCTAAATAAATTTTTAACATTGAAATAAATGTTTTTTATTCACCTCTTGCCACTATAGCTATACCGGTTTTAGGGAATTTCATCAGTAACATGGATGTATAAAAAAAATGACAATAAATAACTAGAAAATATTTTGTAGCTCTCACAGTTATGTCTACTAATGCAAAATATGTACTCAAAATCACAGATTACAGAAATTCATATATATTTCATTCAAAAGATCACCATCTACCGATGTACAAACTCAGTACTGGTTTGTTTGTTTTGAATTTCGTGCAAAGCTACACGAGGAGTACTGCGCTAGCCGACCCTAATTTAGCAGTGAAAGACTAGAGGCAAGGGAGCTAGTCATTACCTTCCACCGCCAACTCGTGGGCTACTCTTTTCACCAACGGAATGGTGGGATTGACCGCACATTATAACGCCCCACTGCTGAAAGGGCGAGCATGTTTGTTGGGAGGAGGATTCGAACCCGCGACCCTCAGATTGTGAGTCAAGCGTCATAACCGCCTGGCTATTTGTTGGTAAAAGTAGCCCAGGAGATGTCGGTGGGTGGAATTGACTACTCGTTTTCCCTCTGGTCTATCACTTCAAAATTAGGAACGGTTAGTGCAAGTACCCCTCGTGTAGCTTTGCGAGAATTTCATCAAGCAAACATTTTCCACACACAATTACAGATGTTTAGAATAAAATAACATTATTTATATGTAAAGATAAAGATATGTCAAAGTAACGAAAAACTCATCATCTAATAACTTACCGTTAGTTACTGTAGCTAAGTGATGAGGTATAAAACAGTAGCTTCTCTGTTAATAGGGGAGATGGCATGCCCTAGTGGATAGTGCTTTGTGGGATATAAAACAGTAGCTTCTCTGTATGTCAAAGTCGAGTTCTCTTCCTGATGACAGGTTTTGGTTTCCTGAAGCCAGAAGGCCCTCTGTTTTTCTTATGTCTGTTTACAGGCGACAAAGCTGCAGATGCACATTGGAGGATTCAAATTTGGTAGGCTTTGCTTTGCCGCCATTTTTGACAGTCTTTTATAGAAAGCAAAACAAACAAACTAATGTCCTTCTTTTATTGCTTTAAAGAAAACACTAAACGTGTGAAAGTTTATTGGCTTTTCTTGACCCAAAGTTCGTCGAAAACGCCCATGAGTTGTTTTAAAAATTCATCGTGTGTTTCTTTAAACAAATGAGCATAGTCTACATATAATATTTCAGGCTTTATTTCTATGCGAATTGCTTGGCTTTGCACACGTACCAAAATAGCCAAAATGTAGACCAAAAACAGATACGTCGACACAGTCAACCCGATTAAATATAGGTATATTGTATAGGTCACGTTTTACATGTAAATGTAGAATGTCATTAACGTTTTTAATTATTTTAGATATTTGTACAATTAGAAAATATGCGTACCCTAATCACTGTAATGTAATGTCTTATGTCCATTGTATAAGTCCGACCTAAGTTGTGGAAGTGTATTTCGGCCTGAACATCGTATTGTTGTACATTTACTGTTTTATTTGTATATAGCAACTGGGTCGTAGCTAAGAGCAATGACCGCGGCAAGAAGGCGCCCAACTAGAGCACATCGGCAAATAGGAATAGAACGCGGACGTCGTATCGTGTATTATGGTATATACAGGCTATGCACAAATAGGTTTTGTGTATATTTGCGTAAAATGTATTTCTTGTGTTAGACACTGATGTAGTGGAATAATGATCGACTTATTAATTCTTATAATCCTAAAAATAATAGCTCGACAAAATATTTTCTACACTTTGAAACCTATTGTTTATACTCAATAAAGAATTCATAAACACATCTGTACATTGTTTACGTATTTCTGTGCTGCTTTCATTTCTTC
Source organism: Limulus polyphemus (assembly GCF_000517525.1). Lineage (NCBI taxonomy): Eukaryota > Metazoa > Arthropoda > Merostomata > Xiphosura > Limulidae > Limulus > Limulus polyphemus. The sequence continues at coordinate 308,341 of NW_013665953.1, read as the reverse complement.
ACATTGTGAGTGGCCAACGTGCCTTTCTTGTTCCGTTTCTGGCAACAAGAACAACAACATATACATATTGCACTTCGCACATTGGGCTGTGAGTTCTTGCTAAAGGTGATGGTCAAATCCCAGTATTCGGTTGCACAAGTGTAGCCCAAAAGGTGTCTGTGGGTATTATTGACTGGCTGTCTTCTCCGCTTATCTATAAATTCAAAATTAAGAATAGCTAACGCGGATAGCCCTTGACTAGCTTTGCGCGACAATAGACGAACTTTACAGGAAATTATATTCATAAAAGCCATGTGTTGGTTGGTCAACCAGTCGGTCACGCTTGATTTCCCCGAATTTCGTGAGTTACACGAGTCCAGTTCTACCTTTTCTCCAAAAATACTTCATGTTTTCATTGCCAGTTCCCATGAATTTAATCGCTAACATAGGCGTAAATAGCTCCTAAGTTTCGGTACTTTTCTGCTACATAAAAGTCTGTCCAGGAGGAAGTTTTTATACCAAGGGTTCATTTAGCACCAATTGAAATTAATTTGCCGTTTGTTATGAAGAGAAGGTTTTGAACGATGAACGAGTATTTACAAGAAATGTGGTTTCAAGAGAACTATTGCGACAATGCAATTGATATGATTAGAAAATAACTGTGATCATTGAATGCTGGTAAAGTAGATAATGCTTAAGGTAACAGCTTCATATTTTGGTACGGGGATTATAACTTGTCAGTGTGATAAGGGATTTATTGCCTCGCTGTTTCTCTATATCAAACTAAAACAGCGAGGCAATAAATCCCTTATCACACTGACAAGTTATAATACCCGTACCAAAATATGAAGCTGTTACCTCAGCATAGTAATTTGATATAGACTATGCTGAGGTAACAGCTTCATATTTTGGTACGGGTATTATAACTTGTCAGTGTGATACGGGATTTATTGACTCTCTGTTTCTAATTTGATATAGACTATGTTAAGGTAACAGTTCATATTTTGGTACGGGGATTATAACTTGTCAGTGTGATAAGGGATTTATTGCCTCGCTGTTTCTAGTTTGATATAGACTATGCTGAGGTAACAGTTTCATATTTTGGTACGGGGATTATAACTTGTCAGTGTGATAAGGGATTTATTGCCTCGCTGTTTCTAATTTGATATAGACTATGTTAAGGTAACAGTTTCATATTTTGGTACGGGGATTATAACTTGTCAGTGTGATAAGGGATTTATTGCCTCGCTGTTTCTAGTTTGATATAGACTATGCTGAGGTAACAGTTTCATATTTTGGTACGGGGATTATAACTTGTCAGTGTGATAAGGGATTTATTGCCTCGCTGTTTCTAGTTTGATATAGACTATGCTGAGGTAACAGTTTCATATTTTGGTACGGGGATTATAACTTGTC
>NW_013665953.1:302852-306170 GCF_000517525.1 Limulus polyphemus | reverse complement strand
CCTTGAGCTCTAGGCATGTTGTGGCACAAGATAATTAGTGTGCGGACCATTTTCATTTACATAGTGCTGTGTGAACACAAATTAGTTAGCATAAATCAGTTAAATGACGAAAAATTAGGTGTCTATTTACTTGTGACCACTCAATGTACATATCTGTACCTATAAAACAAAGTAGATATCTGTACCTTCATCTTTTGGCCAAAATACACCTTGATATACAAGAAAAAATACACATCAGTGCCTTCATCCTTAAGAGAGAATACACGTTAGTATCTTAATCCTTAAGAAAGAGCCCCCAGTCGAACCTTGGATTTTAGCATTATAAATCCGTAAACTTACCGTTGTCCCACCGGGGGACTACTGGTAGAGCACTTTATAAAGGGCAACAATTGGATAAGATACATGTAATTAACTCCTTCAAATCTACACAATAGTATAGAGTAGACTAGTAAGAAATGATAGTTAAACAATATAGTTCTTGAATGTAAAAGATCCGATTTGTTCTGATTTTTAATTTATTTTTAACGTAAAAGAACGTTAAAATCAACCTTTTTCATTACCCTTAAAACTGACGTTTATGGAAGAAGTCTGTTAGTTGCAGCTAGTATAACACGAAATTCACTGACTTTTTTTTTTCAAGATGTGGAGATACTTGAGACCAAACTATTTTCAAATTTGTTATTGAAAACTGTTTCACTTTCTGAATGCATAAATAAATGTGCATAAAATATCCTAATACCTTCAGAAAAATGCACGAACATTTGAACATCCAATAACACTGGAAGAATGTGTTGTAAAGAAATTCGAGGAATTTATTATTTTGCAACTCAACGGCTCTATTTTCTTGTTCTCATTTAACTTGGAATTTTAAAACAAAAATTGTGATCTAACGTTTTATAGGAAATTCAAAAAGGCGTATAGTGAGATCAATGTAATCATTAAACATATATTTGATCAAAGTTAAACTGAGTTTTGAACTCTTGTAACACTTCACAGAGTAATGCGGTTCTACATAACTTGAAAATTGATATTTTGATACATATTTAACTTTAGAAAGAGCGATATATCTTATTTCGTTAATTAAACACCTTTTTCTTAACACAAAACTTAATGCACAGCAACTAATAATTAAATGGGTGCGAATTGGTCATTGGATAGAGCTCTAGATTTCAGAGCTAGTGAGACGGATTCGAATCCTTGCGACACTACAACATATTCCCTGCACTTTAAGATGTCTGCTCATGATCAGTGTGACAGTCAATCTCTTGGCGTGGATGGTGAGCTGTAGGATGCTACTGACTGGTTGCCATCCTTCTGGTCAGAATTAGAATCAGCAGCAGATAGACTAAAATGAAAATTTTTCAAACTATTCAATCACTTCTCCTTGTAGAATAACATCAGTGCTTAATCAATCTGTGACATCAACATCTTTGCCATAAAATTAAAGTTTTTAAATTCCCCGCTCGATTGTCTTTGTTACGTATTTTTAAGATACGGTGGAATAAAGTACATCGGATCAAATCTAGTTCATCTTTCTTTATCCTTTAATAAAGGAGGATTTAAGCTAGTTTCAATTGATAATAGGATCAGAAGATTATTTGTAGATTTCCTGCAAACAGTTAATTCAAAAGCATCAGTTATTTGCTGACTGTTTACTTGGTGATGCTATTATAATGTCCCTGTGTTGATTATTGGTATTTATATTTTCCGACTACAAGTACCACAAAAAACTCCACGTAACGTTATTTTTTTTATCAGCTAACAGTATTATATATGATAAAAAGTGTCAACTGCAAAAGAGTGAAAGCCAAAATTAGACCCTTGGATATGAATTACAAGTTTTTCGAGTAAGGTTAGGTTCTCGTGTCTTAATTGAATACTTTTATTACTTAGTACTAGATAACCTAATCTATTTTTCTAATATTTGATCCCCAGAGAACGGTGGTTCGTAACTGCAAACAAGAATATAATAAAGCTAACTCATTATTCTATTTTTTTATTTTTTCATTGTGTGATTTTACTTATTAAGTATGGTTATCACATTTAGATTATTGTTTAAGTATTTTAGTAAGTGAGAATTTTTATGGTAACATTGAGTGTTGTACTACCATTCTGAATACCATGTCAAGCTTGTAGTGATTTGGATAAAAATAATAACATAAAAAACAAAATATCCATCTAATTATGTATCTATCTAAACTAAACATTTATAAAGCTGATACTTCACTCTGTAAAGATAATCGCTGACAGAAAGATAAATACAGTTTATTTTTAAAAACTTACCATTACATGACGTTTTTCTGTCACCTTTCTAAAACTTAACTGACTCAAAATATTTTTAATATGCAAATATGAGGTTAGTTCAAACATACCAAAGTGTAGATTGAACTGGACCTCCCTTGAACTCAGACTTCGAAGTTAAACAATTTTCGGAATACTAAGTTTATTATGAGGTTAGTTACTGTTGGAATTACATTAACGGTGAATACGATATCCTATGAATAACAACTGTAATGCGAGTTATATATCTGTATGAATATATGGTCAATTGCTCTTGACACTACACAGATCTCTCTGTGAGCATTGACTTAACTCATAAAAGTATTTACGATGGATGTTTGGAAATAAACACGTGTTCTTTCCCATGAGCTAACTGCATATAAATCAATTGCTGCTTAAGATTGGTGTTATTTAGGTCATTATCCGTCCGCTGATAACGTTCTCTAGGCATCATATTAGTAATCGTGTAACATCTGAAATTGAGAAGCCTTTCAATTCCACAAACAGCTTTTATCTTGCACTTTGTGACTTCCGTCATTTTGGGTGACTCTGGGACAGTCAGGGTGAGCCTTTTAGACGACCGACGATTTTGAATATTCTACTTTTACAGGGGACATTGGAGATAGGTTTTTACTGTCTCTTGGAAGAAATGTTACAACTTGATAAGGATCCAGCAATAATGTTATCACATTAAGAGGTGTGCAAATTAATTGTAAAATAATCTGTAATTGGCCTAAATACATCCAGTTCTAGTTTAATTGGTTAAACCAATAATAGTAAGTCCTAGTTTACTTTGTCAAATCGATAGTAAGTACTACTTTAATAGGTCTAAAAAATCGTCGATGGCAACAAGAGTCGTAATTTGATTAATAAAATGAAACGTCAATGATAATAAATCCTAGTTCATTCTGCATCTGGAAACGTTGGAGAGTAAATCCTAGTTCATTCTGCATCTGGAAACGTTGGAGAGTAAATCCTAGTTCATTCTGCATCTGGAAACGTTGGAGAGTAAATCCTAGTTCATTCTGCATCTGGAAA
>NW_013665953.1:299531-302170 GCF_000517525.1 Limulus polyphemus | reverse complement strand
CTAACGTCATTCTCTTCATTAGTTTCAATCAGTCACTAGATGTTCTAGTTTGTTGACGTTGTGACTAACGTCATTCTCTTCATTAGTTTCAATCAGTCACTAGATGTTCTAGTATGTTCACGTTCTGACTAACGTCACTCTCTTCATTAGTTTCAATCAGTCACTAGATGTTCTAGTATGTTGACATTGTGACCAATGTCATTCTCTTCATTAGTTTCAATCAGTCACTAGATGTTCCAGTATGTTCACTTTCTGACTAACGTCATTCTCTTCATTACTTTCAATCAATCACTAGATGTTCCAGTATGTTGACATTGTGACCAATGTCATTCTCTCCAGTAGTTTCAATCAGTCACTATATGTTCCAGTATGTTGACATTGTGACCAACGTCGTTCTCTCCAGTAGTTTCAATCAGTCATTAGATGTTCCAGTTTGTTGACGTTGTGAGAACGTCATTCTCTTCATTAGTTTCAATCAGTCACTAGATGTTCCAGTATGTTCACTTTCTGACTAACGTCATTCTCTTCATTACTTTCAATCAATCACTAGATGTTCCAGTATGTTGACATTGTAACCAATGTCATTCTCTCCAGTAGTTTCAATCAGTTACTAGATGTTCCAGTTTGTTGACGTTGTGATGAACGTCATTCTCTCCAGTAGTTTCAATCAGTCACTAGATGTTCCAGTTTGTTGACGTTGTGACGAACGTCATTCTCTCCAGTAGTTTCAATCAGTCACTAAATGTTCTAGTTTGTTGACGTTGTGACGAACGGCATTCTCTTCATTAGTTTCAATCAGTCACTAGATGTTCCAGTATGTTCACTTTCTGACTAACGTCATTCTCTTCATTAGTTTCAATCAGTCACTAGATGTTCCAGTATGTTCACTTTCTGACTAACGTCATTCTCTTCATTACTTTCAATCAGTCATTATATGTTCCAGTATGTAGACGTTGTGACCAACGTCATTCTCTCCAGTAGTTTCAATCAGTCACTATATGTTCCAGTATATTCACGTTCTGACTAACGTCATTCTTTTCAGTAGTTTCAAGCTATAAATTAGATATTAAAATATCTACTGTCTTAGAAAATTTCATCTCTCCAAAATATAGTAGTCATACCTGTCATAAAATCTAACGCCATTTGTCACAACCTTGAATGTAATTTAAGAAACAATTCAGAGCTTAGTTACGCTCTCAATTTATTTCTTATTTTAAAAGCAGTAATAAATATAATGTTCTCAGTTAATTGGTTTAGATTTGCTAATTAACGCCCACTGTACTAAACGTAATTCACTATTGCAACTGATGGCAGGGTATAATAAATAATCCTCCAACAGATGTCGCACCAGAGATGAAATAAAATTGATGGGTGATAAGTTTGTTTGTTTTTTGAATTTCGCGCATAGCTACACGAGGGCTATCTGCGATACCCATCCCTAATTTAGCAGTGATAGATTAAAGGAAAAACAGCTAGTCAACACCGCCAACTTTAGGGGTACTTCTTTATCAACGATAGTGGGATTGACTATCATATTATAACGCCGCCACGGCTGAAAGGGCGAGCATGTTCGGTGACTGTGATTCTAAGCTGCGAGTCGAACGCCCTAAGTCCACCTGGCCATGGCAGGCCTTTTTAGGTCTATATGTTGGACTTTGTCATGAGTGTGTATCAGTATACTAGCTAGCTGAAGTGCAAGTCACCCTGTGGAAATTACAATTACTTTGAAATTTCTGTATATTTTATAATAATAATAACCAAGCACATTTCAACATAATTGTATTACCGGTTATTAAAGTTGTTTTTCGCAATTATGAACTGAATGTAGGATCCAAATGTCTATATAATATAATATTTTATTAACATTATTTTTTCGAGATTACGTTTTCCTTAGCTAAATAATATTTGAATAAATAAACTTTTATTGGTATGTTTTATTTTAATGGAAAGTCTCTTAAACCTTGTGATTATTACGAACCTTTTGAATAACAGAAAATATAAATTAATTTTTATGTATATTTTTGTTGCTTTAATAAGAAAATTTTATTGGTTTTTGTACGCAATAAATAAGTAACTTCACACAATTATTTCACAGTATAAAAATTCGAGTTGATTTTATACTGAATATAACTATTTTTCGTTAGTTTCACCTTCTTTTTTGCAGTTAAAGGTATAACAAAATGTTAAGTAATAAACTGTTTTGTTAAGAAATTTCAATCTTTAAAAATGTTACTGCTTATGTAGATGAGGCTGAGGATGTAGATTTGGTGTATCTGGATTTTCAGAAAGCATTTGACAAGGTGTCACATAAAAGGATTATAAAAACATTATCTCTATAGATGTAGGGAATAAGTTAGCAAATTGGATAAAAGAAAGTAGAGGGTTGTTACAAATGGAGTTCAGTCAAACTGGATTAATGTCACAACTGGGGTATCTCAGGGCTCAGTCTTAGAACCTTTGCTCTTTTTGATTTACATCAATGACATAGGTGAAGGAATGGTCAATAAATTATATAAATTTGCAGATGATATTAAGATTTGTTGTCTTGCTAGGTGAGAAGATGGTGCTGCTGATTTATGAAAGGATTTAGATCATTTAGTGAGTTAGGCAAATAAATGGCAGATAGGTTTTAATTATAA
>NW_013665953.1:284499-298531 GCF_000517525.1 Limulus polyphemus | reverse complement strand
ATTGAATTGTTGGAAAGGGTTAGTAGTATGGTGCCTGGGATGGAGGGGTTGTCATATGAGGAGAGGCTGAAATCTCTCAAACTGTTTTCTCTTGAAAAAAGAAGTGTTATGGCGGATCTGATTGAGGCGTTTAAGATTGTAAAGGAAATTGATAGTGTTGATGCATCATCTTTTTTCATATTTAACAGTAAGAATAGTAGGACTAGGGAACACAAATATAAATTTTGGCAAAGACAGTTTCATTTTTCTAATAGGATGGTTGACCTTTGGAATGGGTTGCCTTCGAATGTTGTACATGCAGTAAATTTATGTGAGTTAATAAGAGCTGGCTTTAACATTTTTTAAAATTTATCACAGTTTAGTTTAGAGGATGTGATAGCCGAGATGGACCAATAGGTCTATTGTTGTCGCAAAGCATTATGTTATGTTAAAACATCCGATTGTTTTAATTCTATTCGAAGATATTGGGGATAAAAATGTGATATCAAGTGCTTTGAATGTTTACCTTATGTGAATGAATATGTTTGCTGTTTTATTTAAGGTAAAGCTGACAAAAGAAAACGTTTAGTTAATTGAAAGTAGATATTTTAAAATATGTGAATAATCTTGCTTTGCTTTTTATTTACCGCAAAGCATCACAATGGGCTACCTATAATATGTTTATCGCTGGAAATCGAACCCCGGATCTTAGCGTTGAAGGAACACAAATTACTGCTGACTCACCGCGGCACTGTTGTGTTTTGTTGTTTTTACAACACACTTCTGTTGTAAGTAAATGCATGTTACTTGTACATTTTATAGTCCACCTTTCAACATGGTTTTTAATCAATGCTTGAGAAGTTCATTAAGATTATACAAGATTTAAACATATTGAGCATATTCTTAACGGTTGCTATTGTTATGTATTTTAAAATATATGTGATTGAGAGATGGCACTAAAGTCTAGTAAATCACTGATTAATCGGAACATTAGTCACATAAAGGTAATAAAAAAAGCGCTGAAATTTCAGTTATTACATATAACATAATTCCACTGATTGTCGTATCACGCTGGATCTACTTTTAAGTAGTATACTAAACTATTAAAATTAATTTTTCGCTTGTGACAAATATAGCCCGATGTGACTTTGCTATAACAAAAAACACATATTTTGTAATTTATAATTTGTAATTATGAGCTACAGGTTTTTATCAGTAGATGCCGCTAACAATATCTGTAGGATTACTCTGTATCGTAGTAGAAATTTCAATTATTCCTTACATTCTCTTCTGGTAATTGTATTTTTCAGAGTCAGAGTAAAAAAATTTTAACTCACTCAAGGAATGTATGTATTGTCAGTGAATGCATTTAACAATGAGGCTTAGTTCTGGTTACTTATTTTCATTTTCTGTAGGATCCAGATAGTTTTGCAGAGAAGAATATGTTTCAGTACACGTTTGGATTCGTGACCTCTTTTTCCAGCAGATTGTAAGTCATTTCAACATTTTTCATGTCTATTACGAAATAACTTGTCAATCGTGAAACAATTTGGTGAATGTTCGTTATAAAATATGCCTTTTTTTTAGCATAAAAAGTATACATATATCATTCTTTAATTTATTTTGAGACTTTCTTGCTGGGCTGTAAAACGAAATATGGTTGAAGTTATGGTGATTAGGATCTATGGTGTAAAGTAGGCTGAAATGTTTCTAGCCCTAGTTAAAAAAAAACTGAGGAGTAGTGTTAGTCAGAAACGAAAATTAAAACAATAAATAAAGTATTCTACTTTTCTTATTGATTTAAAATCCTCTCTGAAAGATATTTACTTCGGTTTCTTTCTTCATTTTATTCTGTAACCATAAATAATATTTGCTCATTTGAAGAATATTGAAAAAAAATATGTTCATTGAAAACTTAAAGAATGTAACAAAATGCTAAAAGTTCCAAATGCAGAAAGTTTGTTTATAATTTTAGCACAGAGTTGCACAAAGGATTATCTGACTATAGCTGTTTTATACATTTGAACTGATAGACTAGATTCTTGTCAATAGTAACCACCGCCAACTCTAGGGCTGTTTTTCCCTGATCGAATAGTGGGATTTGACCGTCACTTTTATAGCGCAGTCACAGCCCAGAAGTGCGGAGCGTGTTTTTACGGCATGAGTCCTCAGATTCAAATTTCAGGCCACGTCCGGACCATGTGCAGAAAAATAGAAAATAGGAATAGAGATTGGCATACAGACAGGCGACTAAGAATCTGAGAAAAATAACGAGCTACTCAGCGTTTTTTGTAGTGAACATGTGATTTATGGGATAAATTATCTACAAGCATAAAACGAAGCATTAAAAAAATCTACACCAAACTACAGTTCATTACAAGTTCCACAGTATATATCATCAGTTCTTCTTTGCTCTGTCGAACTAATTCTAAATTAAAGTATTCTATATTAAATAACAAAAGACCATATAAACAGATAAAGTTAGAAAACATTTTTTTGAGAAATTCAGAAAAATTAATAAAAAAAAAGTCTTAATTTAAAAAGAAATAACATTACTATTTAAATGTTATAACTGTCAGCTGTAAATTTGTTCAGAGTTCTTAATTATTGTAATATATTTAAAGAAAAATGCACTCTACCGGCATGGATATTAACTAAAGTTTATTAAATAGAAACACGTGCTGTCTGAAACTAATTTTGCCTGCTTATTGTACGAAAATTCTAACCCTAACTCGTATTGTTTTATTCAAGTTTTCTTTGTTCTTTTCTTATTCCAGAAGAAAACAGTAGCATCATAATAAGAATAACAATTATAAAAGTTTGAAAAGTGATATGATACACCTTGCGTAAAGAAATCGTGTAAGTGTTATTATTATTGTTATATTTAGCCGCGGCATATCGGCTTGATTTTTCAAGTACAAACTTTTAGCTCATAGATCCGTCATCTTTTGACCAATTTGAAATCTAATTACAGTTTTGGACTCAGGAGGTCAAACCCTTTCGATTGATGTATTTGATCACGCCCAAGGTCTCATAGATTAGGTTACTCTAATCCTGTCTAAAATAATTTCAAGTTGAGGGTAGGCTAGTAGAGATCTTGATGCGCAATAAAATCGAAACGAGTGTTGCTGGTGCACAAAAATATAGGTAATAAAATGGGGAAACAAAGTTCTCATATATTAATTTACTCTAATCCTGCCTCAAAGAATTTCAAGTGCCGCGGCTATTGAGGATTCCTTCTTGTTTGCATTGTAATCTCTTACTCACAAGAAGGTATAATAATCAAAGATCACCTTAGCGGTAGTTAATAGTTTATCAAAGAATATTACACTCTGATGCTTTGAATTTTAAACAGTTATTGACATGAAAATATAAAGATATCAATAACTGTGAAACACCTCTAAAATGGCGTGTAATAAGTACGTTTTAACGGTAAAAATATGAAACTAAATAAATTCGAGAACATTTAATCCACGTCTATCTACAAAACGCATTGTTTCATGCATCGTAAAATAACGTTATTAAATTGTAGGTAGTTCATGTTTCTAATCCCACACAGAACATAAATAACCCTGCTTTAAAACCCCGAAAACTGCCGGAAACTTCGTCGAAAAAACTTGACATAATTTTTTAAAGCCAGCTTTGGACGGTGGGTGATCATTATGTTGGTTGTGCAAAAGAAAAGGTTGATGAAGAGCTTTCATCTTTGCAATTCATCATTCGACTGTCTACTTCTGAAAATCGACCATATTGCAAATCTAAATATCATTTTGCAAAATGTTTAGACCGTTAATGTTTGCTTTAATGAAAAACATATTACTGACATTGGTTGATATATATATTTTCATTTCAGACACCGAAAAAAATTATGAAATAGCAAATATTTTGAGCATTATCAGTTTGTATCTCTTAACGTTTATTAGGTGATGCATGATATACTCGTACATAACAACAAACGAGATTGAGACATGTTTGTTACGTTCGCATGACAACAGTAATCACGTCAGAAACGGAGTATTTTTTGTTGAGTAACAATTACATTAAATTTTGTTAGCAAAATGTTATGGATATCTCCCAACAAGTAAATTATAAAGGCACTTGGTCAACATCCTTTGAGGGAAAAAATAATAATTTCATATAATTTTCTGCCAACAAAAGAAAGAAAAAAAAAAACTGTTCGACAAGCGTATAGATCAGAGATCAACGGTTACTTAAAAATACTCCCAACTATTCAATTATTTAATGTTCCATTTTAATATTTCTTATTTTACTTTCGGTATAACAACATTTTGTTCACGCGACACTTATATCGAAAATATTACATTATCTTTAAATAGATTTACTTACAAAAAATTATTAATATTATTCTTTTTGTGACTGTACTTTTTTTTCAATACGAAAGTGTTGACGCCATTTTACTTTCTACAATACATCACCGTATTCACGTGACTTTACTTTCCGCATTACTGTATTTCATTCGCGTGAATTTGCTTGCAACATTATTGTGTTTTGTTCACGTGACTTTACTTTTGACGCTGCCCCATCTTATTCAGGTGACTCCATTTCTAAAACATAACATATTGCTTACCTAACTTCATTTCTTAAAATATTATCCTTTAATGAATTATTTTATTTGACGAAAATGAATAATTTTCAATAATAACATTGTTTTATGACACCTAAAGAGAAAAAAACAAATCGAACTATATCTCTCACATATATTACTGAGAATCTAAAAAGCGTCTCTGTGGATAACATAGCCTTGCTTACACTGAGAACGTTCGTTGTAGAATTTGTTTATTTCAGTAAAATTATCTTGGTGATTACGTTTTCTTCCTAAGGTATTACTAGATCTCCTGTGTGCACATTAAGCAACATGGCAACGTCATTACTTCAATTATATTCCTTCTCATGAGCTAATGTACTTGAACATTGCTTAACAAATGGGAATAGACAACGTCATTATTTCAGTTGTAATCCTTCTCATGAGCTAATTAATGTACTTTAACATTGCTTAACAAATGGGAACATCGTTACTTCAGTTGTAATCCTTCTCATGAGCTAATGTACTTGAACATTGCTCAACAAATGGGAACGTCATTACTTTAGTTGTAATCCTTCTCATGAGCTAATGTACTTGAACACTGCTTAACAAATGGGACTAGACAACGTCATTACTTCAATTATATTCCTTCTCATGAGCTAATGTACTTGAACATTGCTTAACAAATGGGAACGTTTTAGTAATTCACAGTTAGATCTAGAAACCTAGTGTGAATTATAACAAAATAAAATGAAGTTGTATTATTGATTATTAAAGTTATACGAGTTGCCACTTTGCTACGGCATCATATCTTACTAACAAAATAACATCATGATGGTAACAGTAACATCATATTACTAATAACACCATTTTGTCAAATAACATCATCGTGGTAACAGAAATATCATTTTAACAACAACAGCACCGTCATGCTAAATAAATTACCTTAGTAACAGTAACGTCATCTTACTAATAACACCATCCTACCAAATCACGTCATCGTGATAACAATAACAGTGTTAGCGGCAACAACATCACCTTGCCAACTAAAATTGCTCTGATAACAGTAGTATTATCTTTCTTATAACAGTAACGTCTTGCCAAATAACATCACCATAGTAATAACAGTAGAAATATTTACTAATAAGATCCTGCCCAGTATCATAAATGTGGTAACAGTAGCATCATTTTGCCGAAAATAACATCATCTTATCAATAACTGGTTAATTCTACCAATTAAACGAGTGTGATAAATATAACAGCATAATCTTACTAATGATAACGTAATAGTTAACTTGGCAATATTGTATGGTTCAGTCAAGAATAGTATGGTTCTACAAGTAACATCAGCCTTACTACTAATAGCATCAGCCTACCAAAGAGCGTAAATCTAGTAAAAATAGTATCACCTTACCAACAATGGTATGAACTCGCCAATAATGGCTTATATATATATATATATCATAGGCTGAGGATATTATCAGAATGAGTACTTAAAATATCATCACCTTAACAATAATCACAACTGAAAAGAGGAGAACGAGTGGAATAACGGTTACTTGTAAAGAAAAATGTATCTTACTATCATATTCCAAAGGTTATACTATTATTTTAATTCTTAATTGTATTTAACTTAATGGTTTATATTCTACGTTACTGCTGATCGCAAAATTTGTATATCAATTAACAGATTCAAGTAATTTATACTATCCAAGCTATTAATAGCCAAATATCTTGCTTCTGCAGAAAACCAACTTAGTAATATGTAATATCCAAGTTGTTAATTTAACAGTCGATCTGGTTGTATCATAATATTGTGCTACTTTTGAAAACCTATACAGTGATTCATAAGAATCCAGATGGTATAGCATGAGATCAGTACAATGGTTCATAAGAACGGAGATGGTTCAGCGAAAGGACACAAAAGTGGTTCATAAGATCCCATATGGTGCAGCAAAAGAACAGAACACTGATTCATACGATGCCAGATGGTACAGCGAGACATCAGTGCAGTGATTCATAATAACCCAGATAGTACAGCAAGAGGTCACTACAGTGAACCATAAGAATCTTGATAGTACAGTGGTTCATAAGAACCGAGATAATTCAGTGAAAGGACAGAACAGTTATTAGTAAGATTACAGATGGATCAGCGAAAGAACAGAACACTGATTCATAAGATTTCAGGTGGTACAGCGAAAGAACAGAACAGAGATTCATAAGAACCCAAATAGTACAGCTAGAGGTCAGCACAGTGAACCATGAACATTGGCGAGTGAAAATTAGCCAGTAAACAGCTATGGTTGTTTGATTTTCTGAGAACCAAACCATAATATTTGAATGAACGTTTACGTAGATGTAATAATACGTCAACGTAGCTGTAAGATAAGTTGGAATACATTCAAGCTTCTAATAATTTATAATTAAGCCTTAAGCTGCTGAAAATACTACATAAAATGTTAAAGAGAGATAAAATAGTCTGAAGACTAAGTACTCTGTCCATCAAGATTATGTTGGAAGTATTAAGCATCTAATTACATGCTACAGAGGATAAGAAACGATAGTCATTTTACCCAGATGTTAATCAATAGAAGAAAATGGCCTTATTCTATAAATCACATACTTCTCCTAACGTTGGATTGATAATATATATAAAGACAATCTTCTAAATCTATAAAATTCCAGAAAACGGGGCACTACATGTTTCCCACGGAAACTTGTAATCCATTATTTCAACACATTAATTTACATTTTATTATTTCATATTATCTACTTGAGTCTTCCATAGTTTTACTACGTCTAACGAAAACAATACCCGAAGATTGAATGAGAAAAGTTAAGGATTATTTTAGCTAATACTCCTTCATACACACTCGTATGTAAGTATAACTTACTTGGAGAATTACAGAATTCAGTTACATTATATATACATATTCTTCGTTTGCAGATTAGGCCTTGTGTGATGCATACGTTTTACAGAACTGATGTGTAATTTGCGTTTGTTTATTTACTATAAGTCACAAATGTTCAAGTCACGTTCATTTGAAACCCATTAAGTTTGTTAAGTAGCTTTTGATTGTGCTGCAAATAAGCCTAAACATACATTACGTGCTTTTCCAGGGCATAAGCTCAGCTTGTGTTCTACGAAGTCTGCCCTACAGATTATGGAAAAAATGGAGCACAATATGCCTTGACTTTTGATCCATAAAACAAGGTTTTTTCAACATCTAAGCTTGGGAAAGAGCTAATTTCACTTTCTAGGTTTTACCTGTTAAATCCTTTGTGGAATAGCAATTGTATTAAGTGGATGACAAAAATTAACAAGATATGTGTAACATGAAGAGGTTGAGATGGAACAAGAAATGAGCCAGCCATAACAGAAATATAATAAAAATATAAGTTATTTGAAGCTGATATGGAACAAGGAAGGAGATGCGTTGGAGAAAAAATTAACAAGTGATTCAGATACTTAGCATAAGGTGTGAAACAAAGCAGGAGTCAAACCAGAACAGAGATGAAAAAGAGGTGAGTTACTTGGGACTAAAGTGGAACAAGGAATGAATTATACTGGAAGGAGGATGAACAAGGGGTACGTAGCACAAAGGGGATTGAGGCTAAACAAGAAATGAGTCAAACCAGAACAGAGATGAAAAAGAGGTGAGTTACTTGAGACTAAAGTGGAACAAGGAATGAATTATACTGGAAGAAGGATGAACAAGGGGTACGTAGCACAAAGGGGATTGAGGCTAAACAAGAAATGAGTCAAACCAGAACAAAAATGTGACGAGATGTGTTACATGAAGAGGTTGAGGTCGAACAAAAACTTGAATGAGCTAGGGAAGAAGAGAACAAAACATTGAATGAGATAGGGAAGAAGAGAACAAAAATTGAATGAGCTAGGGAAGAAGAGAACAAAACATTGAATGAGCTAGGGAAGAAGAGAACAAAACATTGAATGAGATAGGGAAGAAGAGAACAAAAAATAGAATGAGCTAGGGAAGAAGAGAACAAAAACTTGAATGAGATAGGGAAGAAGAGAACAAAACATTGAATGAGATAGGGAAGAAGAGAACAAAAAATTGAATGAGTAGGGAAGAAGAGAACAAAAATTAAATGAGCTAGGGAAGAAGAGAACAAAAAATGGAATGAGCTAGGGAAGAAGAGAACAAAAAATAGAATGAGCTAGGCTGTTATTTTGTAATCTTGAAAATTTGAACGTCAAGAAAGTTCGACAAGTAATATTCGAACCTACTCCATATTTTTTCATCTCTTCTCTTTTTTTTTTTGCTTATTTTATATATTGTTATATCTGTACTCTGGTACATCTCATTTTTTTGTTCTCTTCTTCCCGAGTTCATTCCATTTTTTGTTCTCTTCTTCCCTATCTCATTCAAGTTTTTGTTTTCTTCTTATTTTAGGTTTAACATTTCGCCCTATTTACTTTTGTTTCTGTGGGAGACATTTCTCTATTCTTGGAATAGGCAAAAGTTTACAAAACACGAGAAACGATCTTGACATATAATATTGTCGTCATCATCGAAGAATCACATTTAAATTTGTTCAATCAAATCAGCTAAATTTGTTGCATTTTATGATAAAGTACTGCACTGGATTATTGGGTGGAGCAGGCATTTAGAACTCTATTTAAAATCCAATGACCTCCCAGACGATGGATTTGTGGAGCATCCACAGAGTTACTCCTTTCTCTCTCTCCTCCTTCCCTTCCATTCTGAGTGTTCTCCAATAAGTTTTGCCTGGGTTCCCTAACACCAGAGGGATCCCTAGGCACTACTAGTCACCTGGTCACTTGCGGCCTCACTGGCTTATTCATGAGAATCTTCTCAATCTCTTTGACAACATTTGTGTCCAGTTGAGGCACCACCTAGCGGTGAGAGAAATTTTCTAATTATGCATTATATTTCAGTATAGCTGTTTTCTTTTAGTTTTAATTCGTGAAATATATATGTATGTATACTTCTGCTTTTATTCAATCACTAAGCGGATTTTTTAAAATATAAAAAATGTTTTTGATGATTTCTAGTATAAGCATTGACCACAGAGTTTCAACCCTTTTATTTTTGTACTCAAACGGATCAGCATAATGAAAGTCGTATGCTCTTCTTAGATGACTCTTTACCTGCAAGGCGTGAAGATGGTCAAGAAGCTGCTCCACTGTCGAAGCTCCAACGAGCACACAATGGACACAGTCATTTTTAAGGCACCACGCTGAAACAAATCAAATCGATAAAGATAATCTGTAGTATAGAACACTACAATGATCGTACAGCCAAACTTACACATGTACCACTTACACTTTCTTGTCGCAACTTTCTAAAACTTTCGTTTAATACAAACATGCTGAGATATATAAAGGAAAATAAAGTGTGTGAAAGATTACTGTAATACAAACATGCTGAGATATATAAAGGAAAATAAAGTGTGTGAAAGATTACTGTAATACAAACATGCTGAGATATATAAAGGAAAATAAAGTGTGTGAAAGATTACTGTTGAATAAAAAATACCCTATTTCAACGCACAGATTCCGGTAAGGTATGTGGGATTTTATTTGGTTCAAAAAGTAAATGTCGAATATTAGGAGGCCGACATATTTTCCTTGAGCTTATGTTTGTTTGTTTGTTTTGAATTTCGCGCAAAGCTACACGAGGGCTATCTGCGTTAGCAGTCTCTAACTTAGCAGTGTAAGACTAGAGGAAAGGAAGCTAGTCATGACCATCCACCGCAAACTCTTGGGGTACTCTTTTACCAACGAATAGTGGGATTGACCATCACATTATAACGCCTTCACGGCTAAAAGGGTGAGCATGTTTGGTGGGACGAGGATTCGAACCCGCGACCCGCAGATTGCGAGTCGAGCTCCCTCACCACCTGGCCATGCTCTTGAAGCAAGTGAGACGGAATACGATGATATCTTCTCGTTGCTAAAATATTGGATTAAAATATTGTAAAAATTAAATACAAATCTATGCTCAGTTACTAGGGAAAGCTATATTATGATCTAATCTTACCAGATCCTTGTGGGAGGAAATTAACGTGAAACTGTCCATAACAGATTCTGATGTGAGAATATGAACACGAATCTTAATTGTTTTTTGTTAGAATAGATGCACATGAAACTGTCTTCAATAAGTCCTCAGAACAATTAAGATTCGTGTTCATATACTCTCCAGTTTCACTGCATCTATTCTGCACAGAACAATTAAGATTCGTGTTCATATACTCTCCTGAGGACTTATTGAAGACAGTTTCACATGCATCTACTCTGGGATTGAACAATTAAGATTCGTGTTCATATACTCTCCTGAGGACCTATTTATGTCAGTTTCACATGCATCTACTCTGGCATTAGCATAAATAGGTCCTCAGGAGAGTATATGAACACGAATCTTAATTGTTCAATGCCAGAGTAGATGCAGTGAAACTGGCATAAATAGGTCCTCAGGAGAGTATATGAACACGAATCTTAATTGCTCTGTGCAAAATACATGCAGTGAAACTGGCATAAATAGGTCCTCAGGAGAGAGAATATGAGAATAATTTTATGTGAGAGAGTAGATTAATATGACATATCCTGACATATATCTTATTTATTAAACCTTTACATGATATCAAATTTCTTCTCAACAAATAATAAAACTTCAGAAATAGTTTGTGTTATTTTTGTTCTTACTTTTGCATTTGCGTTGTTCCAGATATCTTACCAAAATCAAAATAAGTGTTAAAGGTGTTTAGAATACTTCATAAAATTTAGATAAATTTTCAGCGTTGATTTTTGTAACCACTCGAAAGTTAATTTGAAAAAATAAATGCTCGAACTTTCGAAACATTACAGAAATAGTTCTAACACTTAAGTTCACAAGTACAACTTAAAATTTGAAACGCAATTCCAGAATACTTACCCATATACAACTGAGTTAACGTACAGCCTAATTTCTCCGCCAAGAGGAAGAGCTGATGGATTTTAGCTTTATGTCGTGGACTGGGATTGTCATCTGATGCTGATTTGTCAGTGATTCCTGAATAGTTCTGTAAAGGAACGTTAAAGAAACTTAAAATGCTTGTCTTTTGAAATATCTAAGTTCCCACCTCTAACCTCAGTGATTCAGTGCCAAACTAGAATGCTTATAATGCTAAAATTATAGGTTCGATTCTTGTAATGGTCACAGCACATATATCCTATTGTACAACGTTTTGCTTTACAACAAATATGTAAAACCACCAGCTCTCGAGGGAATGGATTATTCTTCAACTTTTAAGGCTAATTTTATAAACATTAAGTATAAGTTGTATTGACTTTCTATACTAGGTGTTTAAACCTTCAGTTTTCACAAGGTAATCTCTCAATCCAATAAATATTTCTAAGAATTTGAAACATCATGTGTAAGTCTAAAACAAATACCAAAAGCATTTGATAAATTAACACGACAATTACCCTAATAAGATTCTGTTTTTTTCATTAATTTAAACTTACCTAGGTACATCCTTCTAATATTAGAAGAGCACAAAATTTGCCATTGTAAATCATAATGACAGTTTATAAATAAATATAACACTTGTCCTTGTATATCTCCCTTCAACGTAAATGATCACATAACTTATCCAAGTAGATCCTAACGAGAAAAGATAAGTAGCGTACCTGGATTTCATGAAAATATAAATATGAAACTTATTCTAATATATAAGCGTGAAAATTATAGAAATATAACTTGTCCTGTACATCCATATGAATGTGGATGAAACTTACTGTAATAGATCCTCGTGCGAATGTATCAGTAACCATACCAAGTTGTAATATGAAGATGTCAGTAACCGTATCAAGTTGTAATATGAAGGTGTCAGTAACCGTATCAAGTTGTAATATGAAGGTGTCAGTAACCGTATCAAGTGATTGATCTGAATGTTTCATTACACACTGTGATTCTAAATTGATCAACACATTATCATTTTTAAACAAAGAGTTAACAAGGTATTATAAACCAGTTAATGTTTTGATGTTTCTTAATATCAGGTGTAGGCACTATGACGTGGTCCCCACAGGCATTCAGCTTGAATGGTAGATTTGATGAAGGAATTCATTTACTCTCACGAGGAGCTATTAGAGTAAGTTTCATATTAATATATTCTCACGAGGAGCTATTAGAGTAAGTTTCATATTAATATATTCTCACGAGGAGCTATTAGAGTAAGTTTCATATTTATCTACTCTTATTAACCACTTGGTATGGTGAATTATCTTACCTTAATCAAAGCAAAAGTACCCGTCCCCAATGACGGGAAAAAGTTTAAGTTAATCTATCAATTTAAATTATTTCATGGACTTTAAAAAAGTTAATTGTGTTGTACTCTTAGATTCACTCAGAGCCAAAGCTCTAAGCTACTTACACCACCCACAATGACAAATAATTGTTGAGCATTTCTCTTGCTAAGAGCCGCTCAACAACAACATACGGTAAATATACATTTTTATTCTTTAAGTTACGTCACATTTTGAAATGTGAATGATAGTGTGAATAATTCCAAACAATTTAGTGTAGAAAATCCTGCTTGCGAAATATAATTTGGCATCAACATTATTCATGCCTGTTCTCCCGTCATTTCAAAAGTGAATGTTAAGCTTTGCTTGCGTGCACAGCTTTTCAAACGCAGCGCGGGAAGCGGTCGCCATAAATGGCAAACAGACGAACACTCGGACAGACACCACAGTTCCAATTTATATAAGATTGGGCAATAATGTATGTACCTTGCATGTTGCGTTGACCAACCCCTTATCAATCACTTGCACTGACTATTGTCGTAATTAGATACTGTATTAACCAAGCTGTATTGATCCATCTTATGTTAACTATGTTTTGTACTGACCAACCTCATTTAAACATATTTTGCACTGGCCAATTTTATATTAAAATTTTTTTGTTGATCAGTTTCATAAAAAGTTTTTTGTGCAAATCGAGCTAATATTAACTATGTTTTACGTTTATGAATTTTACACTAACCTCTTTCTCTGCTGATAAATCTAAATATTTTTTTGTTGTTGACCAGTCTTTGTTATCCAGGTTTTGTGCTGATCAACTGTAAATTAACCAACTTCTGTGCTGAAAAATGCTATATTAACATCTTTACATGCTGGTCGATCTTACAGTATCAATTTTCCGTGCTCACTAATGTTTTATTAATTAACGACTTTTTTGTGATAACCAATCTTACATCAACCACGTGTTCAACTGAATAGGACTGAATTAACCTAGTGATGTACCAACCTATTTTGTGGAAAAGCTCTGGATGACAAAGCTCCACCTTATCTCTTTGGAACATATGGTACTCTGTCTCTTCTACAACAGGAGGAATCTGATTAAACTGGCGTGCAACAGTGTAGGCTTCCTTGAGGTAAAAAAGAAAGATGTCAGTATCGCTGTTTCCCGCACAAAACAGCTACTCATAATTGTTGTGTACGTACATATGCATATATATATATATATATATATATATATA
>NW_013665953.1:281254-283506 GCF_000517525.1 Limulus polyphemus | reverse complement strand
TTTCATGTCTGTATTCCAAACTAACGCAATAGCTGATGACGCTAAAAATCGTTCACTCTCAAAGTGCCCCCAGTGGCACAGCGGTATGTCTGCGGGCTTACAACGCTGGAAACCGGGTTTCGATACCCGTGGTGGGCAGAGCACAGATAGCCCATTATGTAGCTTTGTGCTTAATTATAAACAAACAGACAAACACTCTCAAAGTAAAATTTAGAGTTTTGACAGAACCTCACTTTCAATGCCACCAATATATACATATAAAAGTATTTAAAAACTGTTTGTTTGTTTGTCCGCAAACTACTCCGTGGTCTTCGGACCAATCTCAACCAAACTTGGTAGGATGATACATTAAACTAAGGGGCTGTCATAGGGTGGTTATTACCCGGCCTCACCAACCATGAACAACGCCCGCAGCAAAAATATGCTAGTTTAAATAACATACTTTAGTCTCTACAATCTTGGAGCAATTTTTTCCCCTTATTTTTTTTATTTTTTCTTGAATATATATATATATATATATATATATATTTAGTTGTTTATAAACAAATGTCAAGCATTCACATTTTCGCCAGGGAAAATGGTAACAAAAGCAAAAGATCAAACCCTAAGTGACAGGGTTACATCTGAAAACCTCTTTCTTTTCAGTTCTGTGTTGGGTGTTCAAGAGTAGGGTCATCCAGAAATATCTTTATTTTGGCCAAGGAAGGAGGATAAACTTCTAATTGGTCTAAATATTTGTAAAGCAAATCATATGTATAATAAAATATGCATATAAATACAAATTCTCGATTTAATTTATTAGTTCAAGCCCTACATTCAATTCTTACGCCTCCAGAACGTAAGACGGGTGCCTCAGCTTGCCCTAAATAAACGTTCTACGGTTCAGAACCTATTCGGTAATACTCAATATGTTAATGGAAATCCTTTATATGACAAATCACTACGTTGACATATAAATTAAGTAAAAATTATGATATACACAATTATTTGGAATAATGTTGGTTAAAGTTCAGCTCTCTCCAATCTTCATCTGGTTACCCACACAGACGTCTTACTAGAATACACCCAAATAAGCAATGTTTCAGTTATAAAATTAATTTACGAACTTACATTGATCTTACCATTATTTCCATCGTCTTTCACCGAGATGTCCTCTAGTACAACGTCACTTCTTGTAGGAGTAATATACAAATTTGCATTGATCTTACCACCACTTCCATCGTCCTCTCATCGAGACATTCCCCAGTACAACGTCATTTCCTGTAGGAGTAATTTACACACTTACATTGGCCTTACCATCACTTCCATCGTTTTCCACCGAGATGTCCCCCAGTACAACGTCATTTCCTGTAGGAGTAATTTACACACTTACATTAGCCTTACCATCACTTCCATCGTTTTCCACCGAGATGTCCCCCAGTACAACGTCATTCCTTGTTGGATACAGTACGTACAGGCTCGGACAATTTCTGAAAGTATATCACAATAAAAATTTAATATTTACTATTATGGTGTCTCTTGCTGATTAAAGCTTTCTTATTGCATTTTAGCCTCATAATGGTTCACAGGCATTATGTTTTACCATTAATAACCGAGGAAACTCGTTAAGGAAGCAAAAATTGCATAAAGGTCAATATTAGATAATGTTTCTCTTCCTTCTTTCTTATGTTATTAAATCCCTAAAGACTTCATTCGATGCTAAGTGCACAACCTGCTTCGTGGAAAGTAATAATTGACTTATTTAAATAATTAAGTGCTTCAGGTCTTTACATTCAAAACCCAAAGTCTTTTAAAGAGCGGAAATGTGCTCTAATTCTGTTTTTATTTTATTCCCTTGTGTGTCATTGGACACTTTCCAGTTACCATGCAAAAGATTACGGTAATCGAGCCAGCAAACTGTGAGTGATGGAATCCAAAACCTATAAATCAATAATCCACATCCTCTGGACTGATGGGTGTGTCATGTTCTGTGGTAACACTTTTACACTAAAACCGAATACTGGATGTTGTGCCACACATTGAACTGTGGCAGTACTTTACCCGTCAACAAAATTCTTAATAGATTACTTACTTCCATTGGACACGTGAGGCCAGTTTGGTCTAATGGATTACTTACTTTCCATTGGACACATATGGTCAGCTTGGAGTAATAGATTACTTACTTCCATTGGACACGTGAGGCCAGTTTGGTCTAATGGATTACTTACTTTCCATTGGGCACATGGGAACAGCTTGATTTAATAGATTACTTA
>NW_013665953.1:274259-280389 GCF_000517525.1 Limulus polyphemus | reverse complement strand
GTTAGGCCAGTTT
The DNA here is from genome assembly GCF_000517525.1 of Limulus polyphemus. NCBI lineage: Eukaryota > Metazoa > Arthropoda > Merostomata > Xiphosura > Limulidae > Limulus > Limulus polyphemus. Next base: position 280,376 of record NW_013665953.1, on the reverse strand, counting down.
CGTCTAATAGATTACTTACTTTCCATTGGACACATGGGAACAGCTTGGTCTAATAGATTACTTACTTCCATTGGACACGTGAGGCCAGTTTCGTCTAATAGATTACTTACTTTCCATTGGACACATGGGAACAGCTTGGTTTTATAGATTACTTACTTTCCATTGGACACATATGGTCAGCTTGGAGTAATAGATTACTTACCTTCCATTAGACACATGGGAACAGCTTGGTTTAATATATTACTTACCTTCCATTGGATACACGGAGCCAGTTTGGTTTAACAGATTACTTACCTTCCATTGGACACAATGGATCAGCTTGGTTTAACAGATTACTTATCTTCCATTGGATACATGGGAACAGCTTGGTTTAATAGATTACTTACTTCCATTGGACAAATTGGGCCAGTTTTGTTGAATAGGTTACTTACATTCCATTGGACACAAGAGGTCAGCTTAGTCAGGTAAATTACTTTCTTTACATTGTCACGTGGGGTCAACCTGGTTTAATAGATTATATGCCTTCTATTGGACACATGGGGCCAGTTTGGTTTAATAGATTATATGCCTTCTATTGGACACATGGGGCCAGTTTGGTTTAATAGATTACTTACCTTCCATTGGACACAATGGATCAGCTTGGTTTAACAGATTACTTATCTTCCATTGGACACATGGGAACAGCTTGGTTTAATAGATTACTTACTTCCACTGGACAAATTGGGCCAGTTTTGTTTAATAGGTTACTTACATTCCATTGGACACAAGAGGTCAGCTTAGTCAGGTAAATTAATTTCTTTCCATCGTCACGTGGGGTCAACCTGGTTTAATAGATGACTTACCTTTCATTGGATACATGGGATCAGCTTGGTTTAATAGATTACTTGCCATCAACTGGATACACGGAGCCAGCTTGGTCTAATAGATTACTTACCTTCCATTAGACACATGGGATCAGCTTGGTCTAATAGATTACTTACATTCCAGTGGACACATGGGATCAGCTTGGTTTAATAGATTACTTACCTTCCATTAGACACATGGGGTGAGCTTGGTTTAATAGATTACTTACCGTCCATTGGGCACATGGGATCAGCTTGGTCTAATAGATTACTTACATTCCATTGGACACGTGGGATCAGCTTGGTCTAATAGATTACTTACCTTCCATTGGACACTTGGGATCAGCTTGGTCTAATAGATTACTTACCTTCCAATGGACACATGGGATTAGCTTGGTTTAATAAATTAATTACCTTTCATTGGACACATGGGGGTCAGTTTGGTTTAATATATTACTTACCATCAACTGGATACACGGAGCCAGTTTGGTTTAATAGATTACTTACCTTCCATTGGACACATGGGGTCAGCTTTATTCACCAGAAGAATGTCCACGTAGTTCAACTCCAACCTTTCTAAGGAAGCGTGAAGCCCTGTAGTGAAGTATATGTAAAGATAAAAAGTAAATCATACGTAAACATAACAGGGCGTTTAGCCTCAAAGTGTATTAGAAATACATAAAAAATTTCGACTCATTCGATTAGAATTATTATGTTAATTTTCCGTTCGGACAAGCAATATGGCGTCACTTGTAGTGATTTTTAGAAATTGTATATACTGAAGAATGAATATATATATTCACATCCCATACACACATATATATAAATACTTGAGTAATAAACTGAAATATTTGTTTTCTTGTATCTCGCAGATTGCGAGTCGAGCACCCTAACTACCAAGCCATGTCAAATCTTAAACTGAAATATACCGATCCACTTTTGGAGTGATAAGATATGTTTGATATTTTCAACTTGAACGGTATCTGAAGTTTGAACATAAAGTAAACCATTGTTGTTTGTCATCACAGATCATGCGACTGTGTAAATCATGCTAATTTTTCATCATACACCATGCCAGTTTAATTTCCTAGACCACCTGATACTGTAAGCCATGCGTGTTCTCGTCATAGACCACAAGACAGCACAAATCATGCTAGTTTAAACGTCATAGGCTACGTAAACAGTGTAAAACCAAGATAACCTTCATATCATAGACACTAAGAGAGTAAAACAAGTTCACATTTAACACATAAACCAAGCGACAGAGTAAACGAAGCTATTTCATGGATCACATGATCAAACAAATTATGCTTATACGCACGAATATACGTGAGGAGGTTGTGACAAACATGAATATATATTAAAATCTATATGTAGATCTGTAATGTTTGAGTATGAAGTTTTCATTCACATTTTAAAGTATGCTCACTTTTACATCAAGAGGCATGTGGCACAAAACTAAGAATTCAGTCCGACAAGAAGGTGAGTGTTGCAAGCATATTAAAAGATTGTCAGCATGCGATTTTACAGGAAGTAAAAACGGTGAAATTATTGAACTTGCCTTCGATTATTTGTTTTCTTGAAAGTCCTTTCTCAACATCTGATCTAGTAACATGAAAATACAACATCGATAATTAACAACACATAAAATACTCTCGTCAACGTTATTTTCACAAATATAATCTAAGAATGTGCATAATTACTTACCTTCCCGTCCAAAACACTTTTGTAACGATGATATAACTAGATCGCCTGTAAGAAAATATAACTTGAGTTAAAATCTGCGTTTATTTGAAAATAAATATGATTGTTTTTACAGTAAAAAGTTTCTAATTGAGTATTGTTTTACCAAAAAAAAAAAAGGAAAAATTAGATCTTAAAATTTGTTCCTAAACGACATTAAAATTTTAGGTGTGAAAACTTTACACGCCTAATATTTACTTGTTTTAAGCGCAAAACTACACAATGGATCATCTACGCTCTGTCCATCGCGGGGAATCGAACCCTGGAATTTAGCGTTGTAATTCCGTAAACCTGCCACTGATCAGTGGAGGACACACGCTTAAATAAACTTTTGAAAAGCCCCCCAGTGGCACAGCGGTATATCTGGGGACTTTCAACGCTAGAAACCGGGTTTCGATACCCGTGGTGGGCAGAGCTCAGATAGCCCGTTGTGTAACTTTGTGCTTAACTACAAACAAACAAACTTTTGAAAAATGATTTATGTATCCTAGTTACTGAAGGTGATTTAAATATTGATGTAAATGATTTGTTTCTTTGTTTATAGCATAGCCATATTGGACAATCCGCTGTGTCTACCGCGGAGAATCGAACCTCGGATTTTAGCGCTGTAAGTCCGTAGACTTACCACTTACCCATCGAGGGACTCATGTAAATGAAGAAAAATTATAAAGTTTTCTAACTGTACAATTACCATAACTTTCGCTTTAACTATACGACTCTTTACAATTTCAGTTAGAAGTATTTTTGATATTTAATATTTTCAAATTCAACGACATCTTATGTAACACGTTAAAAGCTTAAGTCAGAAACCCCGTGACCTAGACATAGCTCTTACCAATTTAGAACTGCTGATTAAAACGAGGGTAATCAAGTAATAGTACTCGCAGGATTACTCTTAACAAAATAGCGGAATTGACTGTCATGGTTATAACGCTCCCACGGCTGAAGGTGCAGAACATGTTCAGAAATATAGTGTGTCTCGAACCTTGTACCTTGTAATCTCCAGCGCCGTATGCTAACCATTGGGTCACACCCGGCTTCTGCTAGAATCAAATTACACTGAACAATTCAATAGCATTTAATCAGGATAGCTGGAATAATAGTATCTTAAGAAAACTGTTCAAAATTCACTTATACAATTAGTTATTCTCAAAGGTTTGGGTAGGCGTTCGATTTTCGGCGTATAGACAGCGAGGTAGAGTTACAAAATGTGTAAATATCAGAGTTAGACTCCTACAGAAAATAATAAGTGGATTATATAAGAATACCCAACACGGAGATAAAATAGCAAAATTCAAACCCTCCGAATTATTGTTCTAAACAGAAAATAGTGCAGAAAAGTATGAAAAATGGCGTTTTCTCAAAAATAGCGATAACAGCTTCGTTCAAACCAACAGAAAATAATTTTGTCATTGGATAAGCACTTGAATCAAATAAATGTTGAAAATTTTGTTACATACCTCCACTCTTTTTTCCTCAAAATTTTTCCAAGCATCACTTCTGCCCTAGATTTCAAAACAAGTGAATTGTTACAGAACAAAAATACAACCACAATTCTAACTAAGCATATATTTTTGTACCCTATTATTATAATTTTTATGGGTAGACTTAATAAAGTCAACTGTGCTATAAAATTTCCAAATATTTTAATAATTTCACTTTGGTTTATTTCTACGACGTTACAATAACAACAAGGCATAAGAAGTAACTGTTCTCGAAGAGGACCGCTCTCACTATCCAATCTGTTATCATAATCTAAGAGCTAATAGCGAAAACATTTGACATAAAAGTATAATGATAGGTAACAAACAATTGTAATTAATTTTGTTAAATTAGTGAAAATAAGATAATTTAATATGTTGAATTACGATTAAAAAATCAATTCATTACTTTATATATAGCATTACGTTAATTGTAATATTATACATAAGTATCAACATTTATTGTGCGTTCCTTATCCAGTATTTAAAATATTAGAAATTACCAATACTTACTTTCCATCAGCGGTGTCAAAAACATTGATGCCGCTGTCGTAAGCAGCAGTCAGGATTTCTTCGGCTGTCTAATACAATAATAAAAAATATATTAATCAATAACTATATGTTATGAATTAGGAATCGGCAACAGATGGCGCTAGTGAGTAATTTAAAATAATTCGAAGATGGATGTGTGTATATTTAAATAGCTTTAGAATAATTACATTATAATTTTTTCTAGCAAATTATAGTTTAATTTTATATTTAAGTTTCGTTTCGTCTACTGGAATGTTGCACATCAAATGAATTACAAGCTTGTTCAAATAGGTAGCGTGCCGGACTGTGAAACCGAGGTTTCATGGTTCGCTCCACGTTAACGTCGGGGATAGGGGGAGAATTCGTGCTCTGCACTTTTTTGGGCCGTGGGTGCATTATAAGAGTGACGGTCAAATCCCACGACTTGAGGCGGGTGGTGTTAACTAGCTGCCCTCCCTCTAGTCTATCACTTCAAAACTATGTAAGGCTAGCAATTACAGTCTTCCAATAGCTTTGCGGCAAAATTAACGAACAATACAGAAGAACGTTACTTTGAAAAATAACGGTAATACGTTTCGATATATTTTAACACTCACATTACCAACTTGTACTTGTTCTGTTCACTACCGATCCATATTGTGCAAATTTATAACCCTAACAGTCACAACACTCAATGCAAAGAACTGGGCAAAAAATTGGGCACAATCATTCATGTTCTATTTGAAATACATAGAGGACCCTAGAAATAATTAGTGGGATTGTTACTGGTATATTTATTTTCATTTTTGTATGATTTACATGTTACTAGGAGCCGTTCATACCAAGAAAGTCATGGAACCACGAACAATTAAATGCATAAATAGTCGAGACAAATGTATGTTTAAAAAGTTGTATGTTCACCCAGTCAATAGTTCTAGGGTTAAGTTAATCAGTGGCGGAAGTTGTAGATAAAATATTAAAATAAATTTTATTGTCATTTTACATTATAACTAGTAGAAACGACGTCCTACGGCGGCTGTTCGATCAGAATCTTGGTGAGCTGAAAGGTGTGCTTCTCTGTTACAAAATTTCCCCTGACTTCTAACTGGATTTTGGAGAGCAGGTTGATGTGCTTCTGTATTTCTGGTTTGTTCCTGGCTTCTTCTCACTGGATCTTGTCTCATAATTTAGTGAGCAGGCCTATTTCTTTGATGCTCCTTCTCTCTGTAACTTGAATCCTCACGTTTTATTTTCTTTCTCAAAATTTCGGACTTGCTCCGTAATAAATCACTTTTCCGTTTGGCAATTTTTGGCATCGTGATTTTCGGTGTTTTTGATCACTTTATACTCATACCGAATTCAAAAAATACTTGTGTAACTTACGAAGATCGAATTACTACAACATTCCTGCAAATTTGTATGCAACGAACTCCGTACGAAGAACTTGTGATTCCTGCGGTCATCTTTCTTCTGAAATATCACAATGATTCTTCACTAGGAAGACTCACGTGCCCCCCAGTAGCACAGCGGTATGTCTGCGG
>NW_013665953.1:271813-274249 GCF_000517525.1 Limulus polyphemus | reverse complement strand
AAACAAGGAAGACTCACTTTGAAATTCTCCATTAAACTCACTTTACCCGTGGTGGGCAGAGCACAGATAGCCCATTGTGTAGCTTTGTGCTTAATTACAAACAAACAAGGAAGACTCACTTTGAAATTCTCCATTAAACTCACTTTACCACAATTTTAGAAGTCTTATTAAAAAAATTAATTTCGTTGATAATAATAAATGTACATTATTAATATGGAAAGAAGTACCATATCTTCATTAAGGATGCAATTTAGGAAAATATAAAATAAAGTCCTATTATTTTCTCAATTTTAGAGAGGGTATATTTTATAACATTTTTCATTTTCATTTCACAGTGACTGAGCAAGACAGAACAGTTAGGCCAGGTGGTTAGGGAGCTCGACTCGCAGTCTATGGGTCGCGGGTTCGAATCCCCGTCCCACTAAACATCCTCGCCGTTTCAGCCGTGGGGGCGTTATAATGTTACGGTCAATCCCACTATTCGTTGTTCAAAGAGTAGCCCAAGAGTTGGCGGTGGGTAGTGAAGACTAGCTGCCTTCCCTCTAGTCTTACACTGGTAAATTAGGGACGGCTAGCTCAGATAGCCCTCGTGTAGCTTTGCGCGAAATCCAGAACAAACAGAACAGCTAATGATATTGGATTATCTTGAAAGGACAACATTCGTTAGTGACGGAGCGAAACAGAACAACTAACAAGACAAAAATGTTATATCTAACCATAAACTGACAGGAAGTCGTTAAAATGCGTGTTTACACACTTAGATCGCTCATCAATCATTCACTTTACTTGTCTACACCCCAATAAGAAGAACAAAATTTAAAAGCAGTGGAGTAATAAGAAAAAAAATATTCGTTTGTTTTGTTTTTTTACTCCTTGGCATTCTAAACAGTACACAAAATACCCTCAGCATCAAACACGTAACTTTAAGTGCTTTAGCAATGTCTATTTTTACATTTTAGGGATAAAAAAACAAACAAAACGCGCCAGGTTTTAGTAAAATCAAAGTCACTTACCTCCTCAGAAAGCTGTGTTCCAAAATTCACCCATGTGCCTGTAAACCACAAATATCAGTTTCGGTATAGTTAGTTTTACCACATTTTGATAAAGCAGATAATGTAGTTGTTGCCGTAAAAAATTTCAGTAGCTTTAAAAATACAAATACAGCCCGCCTTTTTTTGGAGTGTTATATTACTTTGAAGTAATACAGCCTTGTCAAGTATATTTACGTATACAATAAACGTGAAGATTTTGAACATATCAATTTGTATATAAAAATACCCGCAAAACATACTACATACATGTATATATCTCTATACCACATATTAAACTGTGTATCATTAATATATCTAATTATAAATGCATCTAATATACTAAACAGGAATATATTTTCTACAGATGTCAGTTATAACTGAAACCAAACAACTTAAATATACAACAATAGTTCTTACCTAATCCGATGCTCGATATTTTCAGACCCGACTTTCCAAGGTTTCTAGAAAATACAATATGAATACGATTTATTCCGTCCAATGCAGTGAAAACATTATTTTAAGTTGTTAACATTCACCAAAAATATAATGTATCTGTTATTGTTAGTTTCGCTAAATGTGTTATTGAAGAACTTTTTACTCACTCGAAAAGCACTTTTTTTTTTAGTTTTGTGTCGATTTTAATAGAGTTAAAACGTTTTCATTGTTTAATTAATCAACGTCTAAATGTATATATTGCTCTTCAGAGGGTACTTAAAGACATTTTCAGTTAAAATAAACTTTTAACTTCTCAGAAACAATAACTATAACTATCAACAAAAGAGAAATAGGCTATCGTTAGATAATACACACACATATATATATGTATCTTGGTGTTATTACTTAAAGGTTGAATATTGACTCTTGAGTTAGGGGCCAAGCCAGACTGTTTTTATGAATGTTTTTTTGTTTTATTTTCTAATAAGGAGACTTTCAATTAGTTTTCTACCAACATAAATATAATTTTTGACACTATTTCTGTTATAAAAGGACTTTTAGACATAGGTTGTTCCTAATGGTAGTGAGCATAGGGTGAACCTGATGGAGGCCTATTGCCGAAACTATAGTCGTGATTAAATATCTTTATTTGTAAAGGTGTTATTTTAGGGTAATAAATTTATTAACTTCTGGACAAACAAATAGGATATGATTGTAGGACTATCTACATCTTATTAACTTCTGGACAAACAAATAGGATATGATTGTAGGACTACCTACGTCTTATTAACTTCTGGACAAACAAATAGGATATGATTGTAGGACTACCTACGTCTTATTAACTTCTGAACAAACAAATAGGTTATGATTGTAGGACTACCTACGTCTTATTAACTTCTGGACAAACAAATAGGATATTATTGTAGGACTACCTACGTCTTATTAACTTCTGGACAAACAAATAGGATAT
>NW_013665953.1:260422-270839 GCF_000517525.1 Limulus polyphemus | reverse complement strand
GTCTTATTAACTTCTGGACAAACAAATAGGATATGATTGTAGGACTACCTACATCTTATTAACTTCTGGACAAACAAGGATATGATTGTAGGACTACCTACGTCTTATTAACTTCTGAACAAACAAATGGGTTATGATTGTAGGTCTATCTACGTCTTATTAACTTCTGGACAAACAAATGGGTTATGATTGTAGGACTATCTGTGTCTTATTAACTTCTGGACAAACAAATAGGATATGATTGTAGGACTACCTACGTCTTATTAACTTCTGAACAAACAAATGGGTTATGATTGTAGGACTATCTACGTCTTATTAACTTCTGGACAAACAAATAGGATATGATTGTAGGACTACCTACGTCTTATTATCTTCTGGACAAACAAATAGGATATGATTGTAGTACTACCTACGTCTTATTAGCTTCTGTAAAAACAAATAGGATATGATTGTAGGACTACCTACGTCTTATTAACTTCTGGACAAACAAATAGGATATGATTGTAGACTACCTACGTCTTATTATCTTCTGGACAAACAAATAGGATATGACTGTAGGACTACCTACGTCTTATTAACTTCTGGACAAACAAATAGGATATGATTGTAGGACTACCCACGCCCATGAAACTTAATCTTTCTTCACAAAAACCATAGACAAAAGAATTTCGTCAATTTCATGGCCACTTATCAACTTTCACTTGCCTGTAACGCATTCCTGTTGTCCAGTGAACGGAAGTCTGTCGACTCGGAGGACGAGTAGGCATCGGACTTTCGCTGTACACAGTGCTTTCGTCCAGACACTCCAGACTGGCCATGGGTGCTCTGAAATTATGACCATATGGTTATCTTGGCCAAGTCTCGTGAAGGAAATTAATGTAAATGCATTATTTAAGTGTGTTTTTAAAATATTTGTTTTGCCCTTTGGGTAGGGCATGACCTAAGGATTAGCGTGCCGGTCTGTGAATCTCAAGATCTATATCTCGCGTACTGAGGCTTTAAAATTGCGCTTCGCACTTTCGGGTCTTGAAAGACAGTTAAATAACATAAAAGTTGGAAAACTGCGCTTCTCACTTTCGGGTCTTGAAAGACAGTTAAAAAACAGAAAATTATTGCAAAGAAAGAATGAAAGAGTGTTAATAAGTCCTTAGATTCAGAGGCATTGGGAGATGATATGTAATAGGTAAACAGAAATATAAAAAAATAATATAAACAAAAAATATATTATTGGAGCTTCTGGATGGTTATAGTCCTTTTCTCTACTTGTTAACTGCAAATCCTTAGTTATGCTTTGTCAAAAAAAAAGGTTTTGCGGTAAAAAGTTTGTTTCAGAAACAACACAAAAACTGTTGCCTTCTCTAATTTTGAACTGATAATCGGGAGGGAAGGCAGCTGCTAAATAGCACTCATCGCTAATTTTTGGGCTACTCTTGTCTGATCCAATAATAGGGCATGACTGCCACTCTTATTAAACACCCAAGACCCCAAAGTTTGGAGCGCGTTTTATAGCTACGGGTCGCGAACCATCAATCTTTGGAGTTACAGTTCGGGTATGTTAAATCTAGGCTACTATCAATCACAGAATAGAAGAATTGGAATGTGGAGACGTTTAACGAAGTGATACCAAACGAAAAAAAATCCCATTATTCGCGAATTGCATAGAAAATATAACTTAAGTACACGGTTGTTTTCTTGGCTTGTTGATGAAAACTAACATTAAAACAGTTTGTACAGAGCTTTCACTTATCTAAACTGAGAAAAACATTATTTTTTTCTATTTCAGAATCTAGTTTTTACAGTCCATTTAATACTTATCCATTTTAAGACCATGTTAAAAGCTAAGAAAACGAATGTGTATTTCCACAGAAGGCTTTCTTCCTATTGTCCCAAGTTATCTGAGTTGTAATTTCGGTACTTTTATAACTACTTAGTATAACATTATACACTGGCATAAAAACAGTTATTAATTTTCCATTTTTAAAAACATCACACAGTTCTAACATTTTCTTATTGAATATATTTAAGAACTAACACTCTTTAGTGAATATTTAAATAAAATGTATCGCTGTGCTATTAACATCGAAACGCCATTGTAATTCTTTCTCCCAGGCAGAAGCTGTGTAAAAAAACAATATATATATATGTGTGTGTGCGAAAATTGTGAAGCTTCAAATACCAAAATGCTACCAGTTATGCAGCTAACTAACCATAATATGTTTCCCAGTTACGCAACTAACTAACCATAATATGTTTCCCAGTTACGCAGCTAACTAACCATAATATGTTTCCCAGTTACGCAGCTAACTAACCATAATATGTTTCCCAGTTACGCAGCTAACTAACCATAATATGTTTCATCATTTCTTCTTCTAGCTAATTATTTGATCATACCTTTTGTAGCTCATAACACTCTGTCGCAATATAAAGCCAGTTTATGATTAAAATTAACCTACTGTTCTTTGTCCAAACAATGCTGTAATTATTTTCATTTGTCACAAGGTGTTAGGATTAGGCCTAATGCATTTTAAATACTTCATTCTTAAATCCCTTGGGATTTTCAAGAATTAGAAGAGTCTTTAATGATAGTATTCCAATCATAAAATATTTATCATGTCTATTGCCTACAACGCGTTTCTCTCAATCCAGAGCTCATCGTGCCGGCTGGGATACAACTAACACAGCAGTGGTTGGAACACTATGAGTCATTTGAAAGAACTACAATAACCATTACAATATTGTAGTCATATCTAATGCTGACTAGTCAGATTATAAGATCTAAAAATGTGGTTATTTTTCTTGTTTCATAAGTTATTGTTTTCCTGGTAGAATTAGATTAATTCTGAGGAAACAACCTTTAAAGTATTATTGTTTTGGCTTTTATTTTTTACTTTAGGTAAAGGGGTGCATAATTTTAATTTTTGCCGCATAGTCAATGCGTAATTTTAACTTTTCTGCATACATACTACATAATTAGCAATGTTATGAGCATAATTTCAAATTGCTAGACGGATAATTTTGTTTCTGCATAAAAATCGGGATCCTGCCTATATCTGTATGCAGCTTGAATATAATTCCAACGTGGTCTAAATATACCTTCAACACAACCCGAATACACATTACAATATATTGAATAGTTCCTATGAAGTTAAGAACAAGATTAAATGCCTCCCAATGGGACGGCGGTAAGTTTACGTACTTACAACGCTAAAATTATGGGTTTGATTCCACGTGGTAGATAGCCTGATGTGGCTTTGCTCTAAAACAAACAAGATTAAAAACAAGGATCTTTAACATTGTTATGTCGATGTTGCCGCCACCTACTGTCTGGCATGTTAAAAGCATTAACCTGGCCTATCCTTTTGTTTGTAAATACACCCATCAAAACAGATGCATACTTTCATTATATACACCTTAATGATATTTTAAAACTATTATAGATAGACAGACGTTTTTATTGACATAAAAACACATTATTTTTCAAGTTTGGCTGAAAACAATTCGGTGATTCACATATATATATATATAACTACTTAAAATTTAAAGAATCTAATTATCTAAAAACTCGTAATATACATAACACAATATAACTATTCAAAAATCGTGAAATTTATAATATCTTGATCTATATCAAACCATTATAATATCTTGATCCCAATTTTTTTGAAAGTCAACTCTTTGACTACTCTTTTACCAATAAATAGTAGGATTGACCGTCACATTATAACACCCCAACAGCTGAAAAGGCGAGCATGTTCGGTGATAGAGATTCGAACCCGCAGGTTGCGAGTCGAGCGTTCTAACCATCAGGCCATGCCAGACCGAAGGTAAGTTAGAATTATTTTTATACGAGCATTAGTGGCCCGGCATGGCCAGGTGGTTAAGGCACTCGACTCGCAATCTGAGGGTCGCGGGTTCGAATCCCTGTCACACCAAACATGCTCGACCTATCAGCCGTGGGGCCGTTATAATGTGACGGTCAATCCCACTATTCGTTCGTAAAAGAGTAGCCCAAGAGTTGACGTTGGGTGGTGATAACTAGCTGCCTTCCCTCTAGTCTTACACTGCTAAATTAGGGACGGCTAGCGCAGATAGCCCTCGTGTAGCTTTGCGCGAAATTCATAAACAAACAAACGAGCATTAGTTTCTATAATCCTACGATTCACATCATCTTACAGAAATAGTTGGACATCACGTTTAATAAAACGTCATTTACAACATAACTAAAATACATATGTTAGTTATTAACAATCACTGTATTACAATATGGGCCCAAGTTATTTTTAGTTACATTTGTTCGCTTTAACCATATTTGAGAAGGGAGTGCATCATATCTACCGTATGTCTGTATCAAGTCTACTGTATGTCTGCATCATGTCTACTGTATATCTGCATCGTGTCTACTGTATGTCCGCATCATGTCTACTGTATGTCTGCATCAAGTCAACTGTATGTCTGCATCTTGTCTACTGTATGTCTGCATCAAGTCTACTGTATGTCCGCATCATGTCTACTGTATATCTGCATCAAATATACTGTATGTCTGCATCATGTCTACTGTATATCTGCATCGTGTCTACTGTATGTCCGCATCATGTCTACTGTATGTCTGCATCAAGTCAACTGTATGTCCGCATCATGTCTCTTGTATGTCCGCATCAAGTCAACTGTATGTCTGCATCTTGTCTACTGTATGTCTGCATCAAGTCTACTGTATGTCCGCATCATGTCTACTGTATATCTGCATCAAATATACTGTATGTCTGCATCATGTCTACCATATGTCCGCATCATGTTTTCGGCTAGACCTCCGTATATTGTTTTCCATCTGTTTCTTCAAAACACAATTTCCTTTTTTTTTCTATCAAACTGCAGTGCAAGGTTTTAGTGTTATGTTTTGTTACTGGGGATTCTATGATAGATATCTCACCTTGATCACAATTACATTTTTACTGCTAGTGGTGAATCCAAGAGGATTAACAACGTGCTTAAGTTTTGTTGACATCAAATCAATCATCGGTTCAAGCATTTTTCATCTTCTTACTCTGTAGGCGTGGCAGCAAGATTAACCTAATATTTATTTCTTTTCTGGCCCACAATTCCTGACACTGGTATCACATTATTTATCAACCATGAAAAATAACAAAATGATGTTATCTAGTAAATAAGAATCCGACAAAATAGGTTCCTTAAGAAAAGAATTTTCAATATTTCACCTTATATTGACACCATGCCATCCTTTTTAAAGCAGAGTTATAAAAAAGTCATTACTTTTATCTTGGTTCTAAATGATACGTTAAAAGAAAGGAAAGAAAGAAATTCAAAACGCTGATATTCTCGTTTAAAAATTGTAATTCGAGTTGACGAACTGCTTGGCTTATATAATACACGTTCGAAATACTGAATCCGAAAAAAAAAAAGTTAGTCTATCATTCAGAGATATCACATTCAATCCACCTTCTTCGAAAGATTAAGATACGGTATTTCTATTTACCCAATGAGCGTTCCTCCAAACAAACTGTAGACAAATATTTTGGGAATTATTTATCAAATTCTTAGGAGTTTTTAATGCACCAAATTTATTACACGTATAAATAATTTGATTAAGAATTTATTTGCTTTTTTTTTTTACTGATAAAGAAAGCATTTAAAATTTTATCAAACTTACAACATTTCTCATTCAGCTCATTCCAGTTCTTTGAATCCATTTTAATGATTTTTTTAAATTAAATTCCAAATGCTTTCATCCGCAGATTTGACCATTTAGGTTGTCCCATTATGGGTCAACAGTAAATTTAAGGACATAGCACAGATAACCCATTATGAAGCATTGCGCTAAAAACAGAGAAACAAAAAAAAGCAATCGACCATGGGCCATATATATCCATTCATTTTCTATACTTGTTTTCCAAGCAACAGATTATAAAACAAAAGGACGTTTCTTCATTAAACTTGGATCCAGAATATAATTTAAATTTCTTTATAGTATTTGAAATAACACTGAATTCTGTCTCCTATCTAATGTAGGCATTTATATTGTTAGCATAAGAAGGCAAAAGTAAGTCTTTGAGGATCACTAAATATCGATATTGGTCTTACAGAAATAATTGTCTGTAACTTATCAAAAAAAAAAAAGTAATGTAGTTAATGTAAAAAAGTAGTTCCTGGATCTTCTTGTCGTAGACCACTTCACAAAAGAATGACTGAACATGAATCTAATCCATGAACTACATAAAAGACGGTATTTCGTGAGTTTCTTTCTTAAAAATCTACAGTTTATGCAGTCGAATACTTTTTTCAAGATCTAAATTTACCATGTCTAAACTTTCGTTATTTTGTTTGGCGGAGTTTATTATATCACGTATAGCATTTATGTTTTCGTAAGTGCAGCGATCTCGAACTGAGTAAGTCTGGCTCTCATGAACCAAATGGCCCATAACAGGTTTCATTCTGCTTTTTATGGCTTTAGAAAATACTTTATAGCCAGTAGGTCGCCAATTTTTTAACTCTATGTAATCTCTCTTTTTATATATTAACTTTATTACTGCTTTATTCATACTTCTTCAACGTTCACCTGTGTCTATAGAGTCTTTGAAAACCTAGAACAGGGAAGTACCAATCTGAGGCCAAAATTTAACTTAGCTCAACCAACTGTTAAGCCAACAGTTCCTGGGGACTTATCTTTTGCTAATGACTTTACCAATCATTAGCAAAGGATAAGTCCCTAGAAGCAGCAGTTATTATTTCTGTAAGCGTTAATGGAGCATTTAAAATACTGCCACACTTTTTTGTGGAGGGGAGGGAGGTAAAATCGGTAAAAGTCCTTAATTTGATTTACCATTCCTCTGAAAACAATTTTTTATGAAACTCTATAATCATAAATTGTATTTTATTTTAATTCTGAGGTACTTCACTATTTTTATTCTCCAAAACTGTTGTTACAGCTTTTTTGTAACTTGAATATTCCTCGTCATCTGAAAAATGTAATGTAGAGATGTAATTTCTCTAATTCTTTGGCTTCGTTCCTCAATTTCAAAACGATTAGCTCGATTTGTGCTTTGTTTTTTCAAATGTTCCTTATACATATTTTCAGTAAGAAATAATTGAAATAACTTTATTTAAAGGTGCTTAATTTCCAGTTTCTTTCTTAATTACGTTTTTCTTTCCAATAATTGAGTAAGATCTTTAATTATTCCTCTCAAATGATCCCACCACACTCTAATGCTCTTAAGTGTTCCACTTGTCTCATGTGTTTTAAAATGTTTTATAGTTTGATCAGTTTCACTTATATATTTGGCATTTTTTAATAATTTATTATCAAAATACTAGTAAATGCAACCCCGCTTATTACGACTCAAAACTTCAATGAAACTGGGGTATGAGAAGTATATTACATATTTTTACCCCCCCCCCCCCCCGTTTAACATGAATTTTTATTATTTTTATATATACATGTGTATGTGGTTGCTGGTCATAACACAGAACGGCGGTCATTGCTAAAAGGTCTGTTCTAGAATTTTCTGTTTTTCTATCTTTCATGAACTTGTCTTTGTTTTGTGAATTGAATAAAGATTATTTCGTTTTGCTACAGATTGTGTCTAGTCTCTTTTATTTCAGAGAATTCAGCTTTGCTTGGTAATACATTTTCTTCCTGTTATTCTGCAGAACCTACCCGATTACTCTAACGGAAAATTATTGCACCTGAAAATACCACACAACTACTGCTACACGATCTGAAATAAACGTATTTACGTGAGAGAACCCGGAAATTCTTATCAACGTATAGCTTATCCAATATATCCTGTAATGTAATACCTCCTGTT
This sequence comes from Limulus polyphemus, assembly GCF_000517525.1. Taxonomy (NCBI): domain Eukaryota; kingdom Metazoa; phylum Arthropoda; class Merostomata; order Xiphosura; family Limulidae; genus Limulus; species Limulus polyphemus. The sequence goes on along the minus strand of NW_013665953.1, from coordinate 263,019 downwards.
TAGCCAATCCAGTTGTACTTCTTCTTATATGGATAAAGATATCAAAAAACTTCAAATAATATCTAAGCTGATTTACCAAACACTTGATCTGTTCAATTATATAAAATCTCTGTTCTTCCTCCGAAGGTAGATAGATAGACAGACTCCTCCATCATAATATATGTATATGTGCTCATTTCTTATAATATAACTTGTACACGTTTCCAGTATAATTCGTATATGTTTCCGTAAGAAAATCTTCCATTCTTCCACTAATCTTCGTATTTGCTTGCATTATGGCTTGTACGTATATACTTCCGTCAATGCGAATAAATAACTCTTATTCATACAATAATAATAACAATATAAAATTTACAGTCAGTTAGTTAAACCAAAATGACGTATAACAACATATGAACATACTCTCATAATTGGAGCTTAAGCTAAGTCCTGATAATTTTACATTGAATACTTAATTGGCTTTTGATAGTTTTGTATTTAAAACGGTTACTATTCATATATCGCTTCCTTTCTAAGAAGGGCATAGCAAAAGGTCGTTTATTGAGTGTTGAAATCTATATTCTTGTTAGGTTCTCTTCATTAAGTCTCTAAAAAGTCGACCAGTGTTTGTTAATGTTTTTGTTTCTTTGTTTGTCATTGGGCTCAAAACTACACAATGGGCTACCTGTGGCCTGCTCACCGCGAATTCGAAAGCTAATTTTTGGCGTTATATGGCTCCAGACCTGCTGCTGAGCCACTTGAAAGCTTTTGCGAATGAAAAATAACTCGAGTTTATTTCTGTTGGCTTCTTGCTTCACTGAGCTTAGGTGAGATACCCACATAAAAAACAAAAACAAAACAGCTAACGATGATGAAACGAAAGTAGATACAGAAATAAACCATTTAGTTTACGAACGTGGGTCTTCAAAGACATTTCTAAACCTAAGTTCATACAAATGTCAAGCTCTAACCCAGGTTAGATGTGGCTATCATCCAATCTGATTTCTAGACAATAGAAAATTTGTGTTCTAAGTTTGAAGAACAATTCGTAGTTATAGTCGTCATAGCAATGGTGTCCCCCTACATACGACAAAAACATCTGCTGAATGTCTTGTTCAAATCACAGCATCGCCGTCTATAAAATCTACATTAATTGATCTATTTGTAAATAAAAAAAACGCGACAGCCATTGGCAAAACGTTCAAAACACTTACTGTATCGTTATTCTTATTTTCTAACAAAAACACCTTTACACTTCGCACCTACACTTAAGAATTGATTAACTTTCGGAGCTTTCTTTCGCTAATGTACTAATATTTCGGAATCTCAGTTTCCTATAAAAGCAATATGAAAAACATATAAGACAGGTTTACAATGATATACACTCAGCTAATTACCTAAGATCTGTTAGCATAATGTTTTCGTTCATATTTTCTGTCATTTGTTTCCTAATTACACAATATACAATACATGAGCTTGACAAAGAAGCAGAAAAAAAATTATATTCATTAGTGAAAATTTCTAGTGAATAACAAGTCAAAATCTACAAATATTTCATAGAAGGTTGAAGAGTTTTCTATTTTAATCACTTCCCGCCATATAGGCAAAATCTAAGTAAGATTTTCAAGGCTAGTTTTAAGAAGTGAATCTTTGCTGAATTTGTATTATAAATTCTTTTATCATTTGAAAAACGTTTGTCTTTAATGTTGACGATCAACTTGCATAGTGTTATAACAAATATTTTTATAATGACATCTAGAGTTGTTTTAGAAGACTACATAATTAAGCAAAATATTTAAAAGCGTTTTTTTAAGACCACGTGTGATTACATACGCGTCCTCCAGTGGCATCGTGGTATGTGTGCGGACTTACAATGCTAGAAACCGGGTTTCAATACCTGTGGTGCACAGAGCTCAGACAGCCCATTGTGTAACTTTTCGCTTAATTACAAACACACAAATCACATAAAATATAATATTAGTAACTAGATGGAATACCCGTCACCTGGACGTAAGTTATATAAATACATGATTGTAACGAATCTATTATTATGTATTTATTTTTAATATGAACGTTGTTTGGGTTGAATTTGGATGTAAAAATATGCGTAACTTGTAGTATCAGATATATGTTGCGTATAACGAATTTGTTATATATTTATTTCAATGTCAACGTTTGTTTCGAATAAGTTTATATTTGTGGACGTGTCTAGCTTACTGTGTTAGTTACGTATGGCGAAACTCCCGCCAATTCTACAAGATTGTAGAACATTCGTGAACACAAAGAATCAACTTCGTAATGGGTATATCAGAAGTTTTTAGAAAATATTCGCCTATAAAAACAGCGGAGAAGAGACAAGGCTACTATGAAACTGTTATAACCATGTAAGCTATAAACTGTGATTTTGCTAACCCTTATCAACCGGAAAATATACATTTGACCGGGAACAGTTATAAATTTCGAACGTCAGTAAATTCCCATCAAACGTTAATGTCTCTCCAATAATATTACTAATTTCCCATCGGACATTAGTGATTTTGTAGAAAATATTATCTTACTTCAACGGTCCAGCAATTCAGTGCCTGACAAAAGCTGGCTAGCTTCCCGCCAAAATTATA
>NW_013665953.1:258096-260338 GCF_000517525.1 Limulus polyphemus | reverse complement strand
TGACATCGAAACATATTCAAAGAGACATGATTGTAGGTAAAGTATAGTTGGATTCTCAGTGACACGAACGTCTTAATAATGAATGTATCCAGAGAAACATTGTTGAAAGTGATGTCAGTGACATCGAAACATATTCAAAGAGACATGATTGTAGGTAAAGTATAGTTGGATTCTCAGTGACACGAACGTCTTAATAATGAATGTATCCAGAGAAACATTGTTGAAAGTGATGTCAGAAAAACAAAAAATGCTGTAAACGCTAAGACTGATTGGAATAATCAAAGGTAAGGTCCAAAGTTTACATTGTACCAAGGATAGAGGTACAAGATAATGTTACATACAAGCGATGGTTGATTTGAAGGGAAAATATAGAAAATTGGAATCATCTTCAAAAAATACTTTTCATGTTTGGTGGGACGGGGATTCGAACCTCAGATTGTGAGTCGAGTGCCCTAACCACCTAAAAGATTGAGCTTAGTGGAGCATAGGGCCGCAACAACATCTCGCCAACGGAAGGTGTTGTTGAAGTTACTTGAAGCAGGTTGGTTTTTACGGGGTGGAGTTGCTAGCCCCGCGCCCAACCCTCCTCCTTTCTCATCCTGGACTTGGGACCAGGCAAAGGCTGGCATGTTTGGTTGAACGGGGATTCGAACCCGCGACCCTCAGATTACGAGTCGAGCGCCCTAACCACCTGACCATGCCGGGCCCATTCGTTCATTGATTTTTTCCTTGAATTTTGCATTTTTGATGTTATTAGAGTCCCTGAATGGTAGATCTTGTGTAGTTGTTTTGATAGAAATTCGTTTTCTATAAGATCGCATTATAGGTATTTCAACAAACACTAAAGAAAAGCTTGTTAAAAATATTTTAATGAGTATTCAGAGCTTAAATGTCTAAATGTAAAGAGCTTAAGTTCCAAATGACGAATTATCAATTTCTTTAACTAATAAGCAAACACAAGCACATATGTTATCATATAATATTTAAAACAATTGGATTTGTGCATTATATTAAATCCAGGGGTTGGACAAAATAATATAAATAACTGTTTATTTATACATTTGTCCCCTGGTAGGACAACGGTAAGTTTACGGACTTGCAATGCTAAAATCCGAGGTTCGATTCCCTGCAATGGATACAGCAGACAGCCAAATGTGTCTTTGCTCTTAAACAAATATACAATTTATACATTGAAAAACAGCAGGGCTACTCTTTTTACCACGAATAGTGGGATTGACCGTCACATTATAATTCCTCACGGCTGAAAGTGCGAGCATGTTTGGTGGGACGGAGATTCGAAGCCGCGACCCTCAGATTGCGAGTCGAGCGCCCTAACCACCTGGCCATGCTGGGCCACATTTGATGGGAAAAGTGTAAAAGACATTTCTTCTGACAAAATCTCATACGTTCATTGAATTTTGCATTTTTGATGTTATTAGAGTCCCTGAATGGTAGATCTTGTGTAGTTGTCTTCGAGTTCTTTTGATAGAAATTCGTTGTTAAAGGCTAATTTTAAATTCTGCGCCCAATTTTGTTTTCGCCTCACTACTCATGCTAATAGTCGTCTGTTATGATCTGTCAACTTAGGTTTTCGACCACTGTTATGTTTGTCTGATGTGGCTTTATATTTCAATATCACTGGCATCACTTTCAACAATGTTTCTCGGGATACATTCATTATTAAGACATTCGTGTCACTGAGAATCCAATTATACTTTACCTACAATCATGTCTCTTTGAATATATTTCGATATCGGTTTTTTTTAATTTCGCGCAAAGCTACACGAGGGCTATCTTCGCTAGCCGTCCCTAATTTAGCAATGTAAGACTAGAGGGAAGGCAGCTAGTCATCACCACCCACCGCCAACTCTTGGGCTACTCTTTTACCAACGTTCATATTAAAAATAAATACATAATAATAAATTTGTTACAATCATGTATTTATATAACTTACGTCCAGGTGACGGGTATTGCAACTAGTTACTAATATTATATTTTATGTGATTTGTGTTGGGTATTGAAACCCGGTTTCTAGCATTGTAAGTCCGCACACATACCGCGATGCCACTCGAGGACGTGTATGTAATCACACGTGGTCTTAAAAAACGACTTTTAAATATTTTGCTTAATTATGTAGTCTTCTAAAACAACTCTAGATGTCATTATAAAAATATTTGTTATAACACTATGCAAGTTGATCGTCAACATTAAAGACAAACGTTTTTCAAATGATAAAAGAATT
>NW_013665953.1:253279-257623 GCF_000517525.1 Limulus polyphemus | reverse complement strand
CGATGTCACTGACATCACTTTCAACAATGTTTGTCTGGATACATTCATTATTAAGACGTTAGTGTCACTGAGTATCCAACTATACTTTACCAACAATCGTGTCTCATTGAATATGTTTCGATGTCACTAACATCACTTCAACAATGTTTCTCTGGATACATTCATTATTAAGACGTTCGTGTCACTGAGAATCTAACTATACTTCACCTATAATCTTGTCTCTTTGAATATGTTTCGATGTCACTGACATCACTTTCAACAATGTTTCTCTGGATATATTCATTATTCAGACGTTCGTGTCACTGAGAACCCAACTATACTTCACCTACAATCTTGTCTCTTTGGATATTTAACAGACCTTTCTAGCTTGTCATTTTAAGAACCTTTCTCTGAAAGAAAAATCTACAACATATTGCTCGTATACAGACAAATTCAATGATGTAAGATAATTTAATTTGCAGGTAAGTTAGCATATGGGTACATTTCCCTTCTCAGAGATATTAAAATTTCGAATAAAAAAATAGAGAATTCCATTATTTTGTCCAACCTCTGTGTTAACCATCAGCTAAAACTATACTATATAAATAATTATGGTAGACTACGCTGTAATTTTATTATCAGAAAAATATACGTAATACAGATGGATGGCGTGGACTAATAAAGGATTAAATATGTTCAGAATGTTCTTATCAATCATCAGTTAAGCAAACAGATCAAGTGAAGGAAATGGATCACCTACAATATTTATGTTAAATCATTCAGCGGTAAGACTGAAGGCTTGTAGTGCCAAAAACCGGGTTTCGATACCAGCGATGAACAGAGCACAGATAGCGTTTGTGAAGTTTTGTGCTTTAACAGCAACAAGGTAAAATATGTGCCGTCAAGAGTAATGCTGATTAGCATCTTAAGGTAACAAAAACCAAAACTAGCACCATTAATATGATATGAAATCTGGCTCAGAGCCAGAAGATAGTTAGTTATGATGGCTGGTATCAGAAGGTAAGCAACCAGAAAATAAAGCAGACAAAAATCTGCTATTGTGCGGATGATGCGGTGATAAGGCATTATAAATACTATCATTGTTTAACTTCTAGATACTCTTGTTCTCTATTCGCATTATAAATAATCTCATTGTTTAACTTCTAGATACTCTTGTTCTCTATTCGCATTATGAATAATCTCATTGTTTAACTTCTAGATGCTCTTGTTCTCAATTCATATTGTGCACATTCTTGTTGTGTGTCCAGTTTTTGTTCATGTACTCGTTCTACAATTGCAGTTTAAATAACAGTTTAAAATGATTGATTATATTATAGTTATTTTGGATTAATGGGTGATTATTAACACTGATCATATTTTCATACAAAAAGCATAACTTAAATTCTCTCTGCGGTCCACGGTAGTACTGACTATAGACAGCTGCATGCTTTGTTTATAAAGTATTTCGTTAGACATATAAAACAATGACAAGTGTTTTTCTCCAGGCAAGTTATCTTAATGATTATAGTGAATAGAGAACAAGAGTATTTAGAAGTTATATGATGATATTATTCATAATGTGAATAGAGAACAATAGTATCTAGAAGTTAAACAATGAGATTATTCATAAAGTGAATAGAGAACAAGAGTATCTAGAAGTTAAACAATGAGATTATTCATAAAGTGAATAGAGAACAAGAGTATCTAGAAGTTATATGATGATATTATTCATAATATGAATAGAGAACAAGAGTATCTAGAAGTTAAACAATGATATTATTCATAATGTGAATAGAGAACAAGAGTATCTAGAAGTTAAACAATGAGATTACTCATCATGTGAATAGAGAACAAGAGTATCTAAAAGTTAAACAATGAGATTATTTATAATGTGAATAGAGAACAAGAGTATCTAGAAGTTATATGATGATATTATTCATAATGTGAATAGAGAACAAGAGTATCTAGAAGTTAAACAGTGAGAGTATTTATAATGTAAGAATTGAACAAAACAACTTAGAAGTCAAATAGATAATGAGGATACTTATAATTTGAATAGAGAAACAGAGTAATTAGAAGCTAAGTTTGTGTTTGCCTTTTGCGCAAAGCTACCCAAAGGCTATCTGTAACTGCCTGTTTGTTTGTTTCAGAGCAAAGCCACATTGGGCTATCTGCTGTGCCCCCCGCGAGGAACCGAACCCAACGTACACATGCGCAGTTGCCCTTTTTTTTCTGGTCACGGGACGCGAATTACAGGCTCGAGAATCTACAGTCGGGCACGCTAACCACCGGTCCACTAAAGTTCAATAAGCAGTGAGAATGTTTATAATATGCATAGCAAACATGAGTAACATGAAGTCGAAAATAAAAAGTAGAGCATCTATAATATGCATAGCACACATGATTAGTTAGAAGTTGAAAATAGAAAGTAGATCATTTATAATATACATAGCAAACATGAGTAACATGAAGTCGAAAATAAAAAGTAGAGCATCTATAATATGCATAGCACACATGATTAGTTAGAAGTTGAAAATAGAAAGTAGATTATTTATAATATACAAAGCAAACATGAGTAACAAAAAGTTGAAAATAGAATGAGAGTATTTATAATTTGCATAACAAGCATGAGTAACTAGAAGTTGGAAATACAAAGTAGAGTATTTATAATATGCATAACAAGCATGAGTAACTAGAAGTTGGAAATACAAAGTAGAGTATTTATAATATGCATAACAAGCATGAGTAACTAGAAGTTGAAAATACAAAGTAGAGTATTTATAATATGCATAACAAGCATGAGTAACTAGAAGTTGAAAATACAAAGTAGAGTATTTATAATATGCATAACAAGCATGAGTAACTAGAAGTTGAAAATAAAAAGTAGAGTATTCATAATATGCATAGCAAACATGAGTAACTAGAAGTTGGAAATACAAAGTAGAGTATTTATAATATGCATAACAAGCATGAGTAACTAGAAGTTGGAAATAGAATGAGAGCATTCATAATAGGCATAGCAAACATGAGTAACTAGAAGTTGAAAATACAAAGTAGAGTATTTATAATATGCATAACAAGCATGAGTAACTAGAAGTTGGAAATAGAATGAGAGTATTCATAATATCCGTAGTATCTAGAAGTTGAACACATTAGAAGTGCATTCACAACATGAATGAAAAAGCCAGTTATTGAAAACTTTATCAGACAACTAGATTAGAAAGGATGTGAATGTAGATCGAGAACATTCGTGATTTTAACAGAGGGTATTCCTGAGGTGGCAATAGAACGATACATTCCTATCGCTAATACATATAAAAGCATTTAGAATTTGAATAAAGAAGGGCAGAATGTAAAATGTGATAAAAATATAAATATTCATAATGGGAATTAAAAACGAGAGAATTCCGTCAAGTTCAATAAAGATTTGGATTGTAAATAAAAAGTATTCTAAAGGCTCCAGAATAACTTCTAGTTTTAAGTTCAATGATACGATTGTAAACAGTAGACATAAATCGTCGGTATCTATTTTCAACTTTCCGTTTTCCTCTCGTCAATATCCAACCATTTTAGCATTATAAAATCACAGCTAACGTACCTTGGACACTTACTTGTTCTGAATGGTGGCATTTGTCTTGTTGTGTTCGTTTTTAGCGCTCATCTTGTTGTGTTCGTTTTTAAAGCTCATGGGGACATCGAATGTCAGAAGCTGGATCAAACCAAGGGAATGCAGCAGAAGCGGGAAAAACTGTAAAAAAATGAAAACTATAATTTAGAAATAGAAGAACAGCGTATTAAAAACAGTTGAAATTGTCATCTACTAGCAAAAAGTTGAGGCAGAAACACGCTTGCCGTTATAGTTTCTATTCAAAATCTGATGTTTTATAATTTTCAAAAAATGATCCCACAAACTCAACTTGTCAAACTGCTCTTGCATCTTTCAGATATACTTAGTTTAAAAGAGCTTTTCATACATCTTGAGCTGATTGGTAAATCTCCATTCATTTTAATAATGGCTGGAGACGGCTTAAATGGGTAATGAAGAAAAACTTTAATATAAGTTTAACATGACAGCAAATGTACAACGTTTCGACAAGGTTTTGTCATCATCAGGTACCTTCAAAACCTTGTCGAAACGTTGTACAATTGCTGTCATGTTAAACTTATATTAAAGTTTTTCTTCATTACCCATTTAAGCCGTCTCCAGCCATTATTAGTCTCAAAGTGGGTTCCTCGTCATCGAATTAGTAGACATTTTATGCTGATACCTGCAAGACATGAGGAAGTTAGTATACATTTGATGGTGGTACCTGTATTACATGAGGAAGTTAGTATACATTTGATGGTGGTACCTGTATTACATGA
>NW_013665953.1:247317-252534 GCF_000517525.1 Limulus polyphemus | reverse complement strand
AGTGAATGCTCTAATGCTGCCTATAAAAGTACAAATAGTAGAGTGTGGTGAATGCTCTAATGCTGCCTATAAAAGTACAAATAGTAGAGTGTGGTGAATGCTCTAATGCTGCCTATAAAAGTACAAACAGTAGAGTGTAGTGAATGCTTTAATGTTGCCTATAAAAGTACAAGCAGTAGAGTATGGTGAATGCTCTAATGCTGCCTATAAAAGTACAAACAGTAGAGTGTGGTGAATAATCTAATGTTGCCTAAAAAAGTACAAGCAGTAGAGTGAAGTGAATTATATATTTTTGCCTATAAAAATACAAGCAGTAGTGTGGTGAATGCTCTAATGTTTCTCAGGACAGAAGTGCTATATGAAAACGTGCAGAAGTCAAGGTTTTCAGTTGTGCATGTTACTTCATACGACAGTGTTCATGAAACTAGTATCACTGAAAATGTAAGCGGTTGAGGCAGAAAGCCCAAACTCTCAGTAAGTGATATTAAGTAAGAAACTCGTGATATGCTCTATATAATGATACACAACAATCCAGTAGATATCTTGCCAATGGTCTATCTATAAGTACAAGTGGGAAGTTTACTTCAAGAACAGTAAGATACACATTAGCATGTATGGGGCCTCAGTTAATGTGTAGCTGCTCATAAACTACTGCTTAAGAGAGATAACATAAACCAAAAGATTGAAATGTGCATTAGACTTCAAACAATGAAATGAGCAAAGCTGTAAAAGGTCTTTTTTACAGATAGATGAATTAACATTCAAATTATTTGACAGCAAACAACAATAGTTTGTTCGCTGGCAGAAAAGAGAATGTTATCACTCAATGTACTACATCTACATTGAAACATGCTGGGGGACTAGTAAAAGTATGGGCTGCATCTCAACCAGTTGCGTTGGAAATCTGCAAGAACAAATTGATGGCACCCTAACTGCTTAAAGGAACGAGCACATCCTTATCCACTATGAAATTCCCTTAGAAATAAATCCACATATTATAAATATATGCATTACTGGGAATAATCCTGACAAAATAAATACAATGAGTATAAAATGTAAAATTATTTGATTCACCCGATTAATGTATAAAAAGTAACTGCGCCAGAGTACAGTCACGTGTTGATAGTCATCCCAATTATGCAACAAATATTGTGAGATGAAACCTGGAGAGAAAGGAGAGGCCAATAGAACAATCACAACCATGGGTTAGGTCTGCACAAAGTCCCTATATGAATATTATTAAGGCTGTATGGGCTTATATGGAAACCGAGAAGGTAAGATGATCATCAAACAACTTGGCTGAATTATTGAAAGTAATCTAGAACATTTGAAATAGTATTTCACAAACAAAAATTGATAAACCTATGGTAGCACATAAACTAGGCTTACTGTTCTGTTTAAATCTGTACAAAATGCTAGTGCACAGTCATCTTATTCAATTTTCTTCTGTATTTTATGCAACAATCTATTGCAATAATGATAAATTGGCCATTTAGTTGTAATTACCGCATATTTGTGGCTCGTGTATGTGTACCACCTTTAATTATCCGCTTGTTTGTGACTCGTGCATGTGTATCACTTTAATTACCAGCTTGTTTGTGACTCGTATATGTGTATTACCTTTAATTACCGCTTGTTTGTGACTCAAGTATGTGTATCATATTTAATTACCCGCTTGTTTGTGACTCGTGTATGTGTATCACCTTTAATTTCCCGCTTGTTTGTGACTCAAGTATGTGTATTACCTTTAATTACATTTAATTAAAGGTGTATCACCTTTAATTACCGCTTGTTTGTGATTCATTTATATTTTCGTTTCCATGGTTATAATACACAAGAATAGATGGACCTGGATCAATCCACCTCCCCCATGACCACTTACTTACACTTCATGAATAGATGGACCTGGATCAATCCGCATCCCCCATGACCACTTACTTACACTTCATGAATAGATGAACCTGGGTCAATCCACATCCCCCATGACCACTTACTTACACTTCATGAATAGATGGACCTGGATCAATCCACATCCCCCATGACCACTTACTTACACTTCATGAATAGATGGACCTGGATCAATCCACATCCCCCCTGACCACTTACTTACACTTCATGAATAGATGGACCTGGGTCAATCCACATCCCCCATGACCACTTACTTACACTTCATGAATAGATGGACCTGGGTCAATCCACATCCCCCCTGACCACTTACTTACACTTCATGGTATTTTAGTTCTTGTTCTTTTATAAATTCATTTTCTGTTAATACTTCAATTAATATTACTAATATCTTCAGTTTGTCGAGTCTGTTATTACACAAGTACGCCGCTCCCCTTAAAGGGGACCCAAGCGTTCATTATTAATGAAATCAATTTTCGATTCGAACCACCTCGATATTCAAATGTAACTCACATGATTTGGTCGATTGGGTCACAAAAAAATGGTTATTGCCACAAACAAACATACAACAACAAAAGAACTAGCAACATTACTCTGGTTGTTCTTGTCTACTATGATTGTTCAACAAAACCTAGAAGTTCTGCCTGGTGGTGTACTCGCAGGACTGACGTAATAGCTCAGTCACCCAGGGTATTTCTAAAACTTTTACACGGGAAATAAATCAATTTTGTTACACACCTTTCATATTTTTTAGTTCAGCAGTGGCTTGACGTCATATTATTGTTTGTGCGAATTGCGGCCTACTTCTTTTTAGATGGTAAATATTGATATAGTTGTTGTGTTATCTTTATAAAGTCTATGGAGGCAAGGTATAACAGCATTAATTTAAGAGTCAGGCCACGTTTCTGTGAAACGATACGTGTACATTTTGTATTCTTACTGATTTATCTTATCATTTACTTTAAGATCGTACTTTCTAATTAAAACTCTAATCAAAGTTATGGGATGTTGCAAAGCATCTTAAAGATCACACTCATACATGTAATAGATAGTGTAGAAAAGTAGGTTTCCATGGTTCCCTAGACATTAACGGTTTTCTCGGTCTTCTAGATATGACCGGTTTCCATGGTCATCTAAACATGACCGGTTTCCATGGCCCTCTAGACATAACCGGTTTCCACGCTCATAGACATAATTGAGTTTCATGGTCCGCTAGACATGATCGATTTTCATGTTCATATAGGCATGATCCCCTATACATGACAAGTTTTCAGTCTTCCTTAAACACGACCCTATCATATCTTTTCTATACCAAGTGGATTAGAAAAAGACGGCATCTGGATAAAAAACGCACATTCTCTTCCCTGTTTATTTACTTAACAATATACTTAACGCGATATTACCTTCATATAGGCATGATCCCCTATACATGACAAGTTTTCAGTCTTCCTTAAACACGACCCTATCATATCTTTTCTATACCAAGTGGATTAGAAAAAGACGGCATCTGGATAAAAACGCACATTCTCTTCCCTGTTTATTTACTTAACAATATACTTAACGCGACATTACCTTCATATAGTCCTTTCAGCCTAAGCCGTCAGAACAAGCATCCAATCAACTTGCTGGTGAGTGCGTGCAGCTGGGGAAATCAGAATACCCTAGCACACCAGTCTAGCTTTCACTAGAAATACACTGACGCAGAAAATTATATAAAAAAAACAACACTGGTTGGCTGTCAACTTTTAATATGATTTCCTATTTTCTTGAAAAATAAATGGCCCTTCTTTTATTGATCCAATAAGCTTCAGAGTGATCCTTTAAAAATATATTTTGAATTGATAAAATAGATCATATGAAATTAAAGGCTAATTTACAATTCTTGCGACGTTCATATCACCGTATTGGGTTCAGCTGTGTATTAACGTATTGCAAATGGTATATGTAGTATTTGTACTGTAGCAGTGCAGAAGTAGATAGTTTCTTACTAGACGTCTTGCTGGTGGCCAATCAGATAAACTGAGTTAAATACAACATAGTTTTCATTAACACTAAATTAAAACATTAAAATGACGTTACCTAAGGGATGCTTAACGTTACAATTTGTAACGTCAGTAAAACGTGCGCATGCCATGAATCACGAGCAAAATTATGCATTCTTTAGGCTGTAACACGGCATGACGTATGAACTTTTTTTTAAGAGCAAGAAATAAAAATATTTGATACGTTTAATTTTGGTTTTATTTACTCTTGACACAGAACACTTTCTGGGACCCAGCGCAGGTACATCTAGTAATAATCCTTACCTATTCTAAACTGTTATATAAAGAAATTGATTGATTTACGTTATCTCTCTACACTGACCACAAACAATATAGATCTTCGTATGATATCAACCATTACATTTTCAATATCCTAATATCATCTTCTAATGAACAAACTTAATACCAGTTTTTAGATATTTTATTAGGCTTATAGTGGTTACAAGCTCCAACAAATACTTTAAAATTTATTTATAATTTATCCTAATGATATTTGAAAAACAAACAAACAATAATTCTGGAAGTGTTTGAAACATGAAACATGTTTTCCTTGTATGATTTAGCTTTATTTTAAAAAATAAAAATATATTAGATAAACTAAATTTCATAAGTTCATTTGTGAATTTTTAATCTTCTTCGTCGCAACCTTTAATTTCAGTGGTGCTAAACAAGGGGCTATCCGTGCTGTGCCCTCCACGGGTATCAAAACCCGGTGGTTATGATTGTAACAACACATTATTAATCCTGAGCCACTGGGGGCATCAATTGTAAGTTAAAAACTTTACATCAAATTCTATGAACTTCATTAAGTTGATAATTTTAACATAACTAATAAGCTTGTTAGGTTTTGTAATGGTAATACTGCAGGGAATTTATACAATAAAACTGTTGCCCAGTGCGTATCAGACGTTATTCCTGTACTTAAAACAAAAGCTTAGTCAAGTAATATTGAGTTGATAATTTTAACGTTACTAGTAAGCCTAACGTTAATTTTTAGAATAATAATACTGCTAGGAATTTGTATGATAAAACTGTTGCCGAGTTAATGCGTATCAGACTTTATTATTGTACTTAAAATAAAACCTTAATCAAGTATTAATATTCCACTTTTACTTTCAGTCTAACATACTAATATAGTATTTAAATTATTAATTATTAAATCTGAAGAGTTCGAGAATCTCTGGCTATTATTAATGAGAATTAAACTTAAGGTTTGGTTCCATTAATCTCTTCTCCTCCGAATTCAATAGGTATGTAATCTGCCTAGTCC
>NW_013665953.1:237623-246688 GCF_000517525.1 Limulus polyphemus | reverse complement strand
AACTTGAAACATGTTTTCCTTGTATGATTTAGCTTTATTTTAAAAAATAAAAATATATTAGATAAACTAAATTTCATAAGTTCATTTGTGAATTTTTAATCTTCTTCATCGCAACCTTTAATTTCAGTGGTGCTACACAAGGGGCTATCCGTGCTGTGCCCTCCACGGGTATCAAAACCCGGTGGTTATGATTGTAACACCACAGTTTTATTGCTGAGCCACTGGGGGCATCAGTTGTAAGTTAAGAACTTTACATCAAATCTTATGAACTTCATTAAGTTGATAATTTTAACATAACTAATAAGCTTGTTAGGTTTTATAATGGTAATACTGCAGGGAATTTATACAATAAAACTGTTGCCCAGTGCGTATCAGACTTTATTATTGTACTTAAAATAAAACCTTAATCAAGTAATAATATTCCACTTTTACTTTCAGTCTAACATACTAATATAGTATTTAAGTTATTAATTATTAAATCTGAATAGTTCGAGAATCTCTGGCTATTATTAATGAGAATTAAACTTAAGGTTTGGTTCCATTAATCTTCTCCGAATTTAATAGGTATGTAATCTGCCTAGTCCTACTATTTTTTTTAAGTATGTCTGCTTCTAAAGAGTGGTTTAGCTGCTGAGGGAGGGGGGGGAGATCGTTTAGATAATCGGTGCTCTATAACTAAAAACGTGTGTGAATATTATTTAGTATTGAACGCACTATTTATACAAAATATAATAAAATATTAACGTTATTGTTGCAAATTTGTAGACACCGACGTAAATTACACTCACTTATGATTACTTTAGTATTGATAATTACAACAACTTAAAATAGTGAAAATGTAGATGGTGTTTTTATTTGTTATAAAATATGCTTCGCACTTGTAAATGTAAGTTATATTTAATATAAACTGTTTTTATTGGTAATGCAAACCGTATCCGTGTAACTAAACGGAGCCTAAATGAAAGATTGTTGAAGTACGAGTCAATCATAATTTTTTTTTTTTTTGAAGAGCATACGAAGTTATTTTCATATTAGGACGTCCACTGGGAATTCAAAGTTTTGTTAGACATGTACATTTCAAATCACCCAGTGTTTTAAACAAATAAAATATTTCTGACGATTCGTAAGTCCGTATCTACAATTCTGAAGATTTGAAATAAACACCAGAAAAATTTAAAAAGTTCCTTAAACGTATTCAAATTGATCATTATAAAGTGTGTGTCAAACTCATTGTGACTAATGTCATTAGTCTCTTGAAATTACATTATACGTCTGATAAACAGTACAAATTAATCCAACGAACAGTTCAGTTACACACAGTTTCGTAGTCAAACAATGTGAAAAACACAGTAAAAAACTAAATACTTGAAGGTAAAAGTTAGTGAAAGGATAAAAAACGCGATTAATAACCAAAGTTCGCCCGATGACACCAAGTATCTCCTATGAGGCGATGTTTTGATGTTTTCGTCTTTGTTTATGAATATTTTCTGTTACTAAAAAATAAGTTCTGATAATAAAATGGCAACTGTCAAGCGATAGATTACGTTAAAAAAATGTAGCGCAGAGTATGCGTCTGAATAATACAGTTTAAACGTAATTAGTGCTTGATAAGTGTTTAAATGGTCCTAGTTTTGTTGTTGTTGTTTTGTGGTATTGTCCAGAGTTTTACACTTTCAGCATCTTAAGTGGACAAGACAAACTGCCAGTGTTAATATCTAATTAGTTTTTAGTATATTGGGAAGAAGCTCGCTTGGAACCAAACTGATAATGGCTTCAATCAAACTATTACTCAGTTCAATTGTATCCTTGATGTGTTTCGTTGGTTTGGTTTTAATTTTGAGCGTGTTTCATTGCTTTATTGTTATTTCGAAGTCTGTTTCGCTGTTTTGGTTTTATTTTTAGTGTATTTTTCTGTTAAAAATAGGATGGCATCTTTCGCTTTAGAAGTGAGTATAGTGACAACAAATTATTATAACAATCATGCCAAATTATCCATTAGTTTTGTTACATTGCTGTAATTGTTTTGATAATTTGGGGCAAAAACTTTTCAATATATTTAATTATTTTGCTATAGAAACTTACTGCATCGTTACATTATTTATGTTGTACCAGTAAATAAATAATACAACCAATTCTCAATGTTAACACTTTCTTAATTTTGGTATCTGGTCTGGACGTGAACTCGTGGTTAGCTTACCGGGCTGCGGGTCGAAAGGCCCAAAAAGGTTTGAGTTCACGATATGCCGATGGACAAATTCTGCACTTTCAGCTTTATAAATAGACAATTAATCCAAGTATTCCGATAAAAGTTGCTGTGTAGGCGGTGGTTGCTACTGACTGGTTAACTCCCATCAGATCAGCAGTTCTAAACTAGGACCGGATGTGTCTGAAAATTGGGGTCTCTGATCTGATCCTTTCACCCACGATGAAAACACCACATACAGTATTCAACAACGTGTCTCCTTAAACGTTTTATTTTAGCATGTTATTATTTTTTATTTTCTTTTAGTATAAAACTATGCTATGTGATTAGGGTCACTTGAATCTTCGTTTAAGACAAAGTGTCAGCTTCACACAAAATACTTTAAAACCGAGTTATTAGGAAACGCAGATTTTGAAAGCCAAAACACTTAAGAGTAGGAACCCTAGCTCATGGTTTATAAACACGTCTAATAAATTTATAAGAAACAGGCATTGTTTTTAACAATAGGTTTTTAAACTGCTGGAGAATAGTGCATAAGTAGATTAAAACAAGCAGGTAGGTACAGGCAAACAGATTAACTGAGAGGCATATAAGCAGAAAAGCAAACTGTCTGACAAGCAGGAAGACAGGCAATGGATTTCAGATCACTCTATAATGATACAAAATACCAGTGTATAGTTCTGACCAGTCTTCTGGACCGTTATATGGCTCTGATCAGTAACCAAAAACAGCATATAGTTCTGGCCAGTCTTCTGGACCGCTATATGGCTCTGATCTACAAACAAACAAAAACAGCATATAGTTCTGGCCAGTCTTCTGGACCGCTATATGGCTCTGATCTACAAACAAAAACAGCATATTGTTCTGGCCAGTCTTGTGGACCGCTATATGGCTCTGATCTGCAACCGAAAACAGCGTATAGTTCTGGAAAGTCACCTGGACTGCTATATGACTATGTTCATTAACCAAAAACAATGTATAGGTATGTGACATCTAGTTTCACTGCAAAATATTCATACACTCATATTACAAAGATGCGTACAGTATAGGATTTTACTTTTAGAACTCCCAAGACGGGCATATCCCTTGCACTTAATGACGTTGGAATATGATAGATCAACTTTAGGCTTCCAGGGCCATCCAGAAAGAAACCTGCAACAAGTCGACTTTCATCCGTGGTAGGTAAAGTGCAGTGACGTGTGTGAGATAAGAATCCACGAACACAAAAGATCAGTGCCAAAAGACGACCACGTGCCTGTTGCAATAGTACGCAACATAATTAACAAGTAACAAAAGTCCCGTATACATAAGCAACTTCCGCGACATATCCGTTCAACAGGCGCATACCTCAAGCAGCTGCAGAATGGAACAGATATTCGTGCTTTTCTATACCAAAACATACCTGTCAAGTCGTCAGACGCAGAACATGTGGGTTTCTGTGCAATTGGACTGTTGAAACGAGCGTTGGAAAACAGTTGTTTTCATATACAACATGTCTTATGAGAAATACATGGAGTGGAGAGGAGTGCTATGAATATGAAGGGGCCTTCTGCAATTGAAACTACGTTCCAGGACTGTTGTTAAGATGCACGGTCGTCAGGTAGAATATGGCTAGACATGGACTATAATAACGTGATGAGGCTCCAAATTCCTTTTAATATAACGGACTAAACTTTTGTATTCCTCGAACAATTTCGTTTCTTTTTTCTAAGGGACGAAAACATTTACACTATTCTATTTATAATAAAGCTTAGATTAATTATATCACAGTTAATTTTAAGGTTAATATTCAACATTTTTATTGTACAAGTTACTTTAACTTCTTCCTGTTTATTAAAAACGAAAGTAATATCTAAAATTTAAATCCTATCTTTTGGAGATATCTTACTTTTTAAAACATCATGCCAGGTTTGACAGAAACACTGTAATTTTGTTAGTTTCTTATAAATTCACCCAAAAACTGAAAGAATTTCCTGACTTATTATTTTCAACCAATCTAGAATTTATTTTATAGAATATAATAGTGTTAGTACAAGATTTACATTCATCATCAGAAACACGGTACGTCACTACTAAGACAAGTTATGATTGGATAAAAAAGTAAAACTTTCTCAGAGTGCGCTATCAATTGCGCAAGAGACACTAACCCTTACTAACCCAGTCATAACTTACCCAACAACACTGAAGTGTAAAATTACTCTGATAACATCAACTATCCGTTTTAACATCAAACCATTTATTCTTACCACACTCAATAGTGTCATTGACTAAAATATGGTCTCCGAACATCCGTTTTAGAGCATTTCCTGAACAATTATCTAATCTATATAATCGCCAGTGTGTGTCACGTCACGCTTGATTTCTCGAAATAGGAGGGATCATAAAAGTCAAAATGCGTTTATCCAGATAAAATAGTTCGGTTACTGTCTGCCCATTACGATTTTAGTGGCGGGGGTGCCGTGAGACCTTATAAGTGTAGTGAGTGTTGGTATAATAAGCCTAAAGTAAAGATGTAGTGTGGGATCATCTAGTCTAGAGCCAAGTGTCTAGAATTTATCATGAAAGAAAAAATATCGATTCAATATTAAATTTAAATCGTTTCTGAATTAAGCTATTTTCTGTTATATCACCAACGTTTTTATCATAAAAAAAAACCCTTTAATCAACGGAGACTCTAAATTTCTTCCAGTTTTGTTGTCTATACATTTTATTTTATACTTTCAGCACATAGACTAACAAAAATAATAGGTTATACTTTTGTTGCTAAGCGGCATGACATAAAAGCCATTGTTGGAACGTAGTGTTACCAAAACGCCCTGGCTTCTCTATATATTAGAAGTTGTTAATGTAACTGATTTTTCCAATAATTATTCTATGAGTAGGCCACGAATTCATTTTACGAATGACCTTAATTTTGATTGGCTCACAAAGGAACTTACTGACGTGTGATTGTCCCGATGGCACTTTTCTATCTCTTTGTTGGTTAAGCTTGATTTCGCAAAATTTATTTATTTCAGTATGAAATGTGAGATTCTGAAATACTGTGGGGTAGGGGTGGTAGTACTTGCCCCGTCATTTTTGACGGGTTATTCGCTAGTCTATCAAATAAAATCTCTTCTTATTACATTTGTAGAACACTTAATCTAAATTTTCTTCATCTAGCATATAACCTGGCAGCACTTGGCCACTTCAGAACATGGAAATCGTCCAGAAAAACGTGACCAACTGTTACCAAAACGAAACGCCTCAAAAGCGGTTAAGCTAAAATTTAATACAATAAAGATCAACAGCGTTACCACACTGAGGAATGAGATGAAATCTATAGAAACCGTTAGATTCTCTGGTCTATTATAATAATACTCAGTTTTTGTCTCTCCTGAAAGTGCGCGCGCTATTTAAATACGCAGGCATGCGCGCTTCATTTCAACGGATATAAACAAAAGGCGAACGTAAATATACTTTAGTAGACATTTTGTACAACAACATATTAAAAGCTTGTCAAAGATTTTTTAAAAGGTCTAATGCTAGGTCGTAGAATAACATTATAAGTATATTCATTGATAGCATTAAGTATGGTAAAATTTAGCACTAAATAAAGCAAAAAACGCACACGAGTTAGTGTCAATTTATTTCTTTATCGAATATAGGCCGTGCTTAATAAAGGTTAACTAATGTTAGGCCTAAAACAAGTGAACATATAAATTGCGATGTCTGCTATTAAGATTATTTTGTATTATTCTAGAAATCCTTTATTTAAAGAGGTGCTGTTGCAATAAAAATACCAATTTAACCTCAAATGTTTTTCGTTTCTCTACTAGTGTCAGTAATAGTGCCTTCTCTATAAGTAAGCCTCCTCAGACAAAGCGTGAAAGAATCAAAACTACTCGAACTTCCCATTCCTCTCACAGTATTCACGTGGTATCGTTGACTATTTCCAAGATACAATCATTACCCTAGCGAAGTTATTAGTAGTAAATACATAAGCTAGCTGTATACACAATGTGGCTCCAAAACTCAAACAAATTAGCATTGTTTTGCGGCACAAACTAATTCAATATTACAAGTTCCACAAAGGTGATTATAGTCTCTAGAGATAGCAAATTAAGTATCCCCGAAACGACATACTTGGTAATATATGGATTAATGTTTCGGATTAATTCGTTGTTGGCAAATTTACGAGCGATTACCGAGGGGCATGATAAAAATTTACGAGGCACAGAATAATAAATGTCGATAGTTCCGAAAGTTATGCTGGTCATATGTACAACTGAAGATAGCAGAAACATTGTATATAATGTGATGTGGTTAAAAAGACAGAAACAGAAATAATTTAGTTCTGAAAAAAACCAACAAATTATAGTTTATATTCCCTGGTGGGCAAAAAATAAACACACACACACACATGCGCACTGTTTTCAGTTTTGAAGCTAATAAAGCATTGTAAATTATACTTCGTGATAAGGAAAACACACAAGTAACTTAGTTTCGAAAATAACACAGTATTGAGCATATTTCCTGGTGGACAAAATAATAATATAATCAATATATTTTCAGTTCCGAGGATAATAAAGCATTGTATGTGTCATGATAACAAAACACGCTAGTAATTTAATTCTAGACATAAAGCAAAAGAACAAAAACATTGCAACTATTCGTTCATGATTACAAGTACAAAGTAGAAGTTTGACTCTGAAGATAACAGTCATTACATCAGAGCAAGACTGGCAACTAAAGTTTAACAAGTCATTCTTTACTGGCCTTATACATACATACAGTTTCCAGTAAAAATAATATAGTATCTAGACTATTCTTCTTCTTATAGTAAACCCAAATATAATTTGTTAAGTTTGATCTATTAAAAGTTATTATCAGTCTGTGTTCTAAAGTCATACAAATCAACAAACTATGGATCACGATTTGCCAGTATAAGTTATGTTTCATAATAACAAAACATTGTTGATTATACCTTTTCTTTCACTCAGAAAAATAAGTTGAAGTGCTTATTGTCAGTAGATTCCATACACGTTCGCACAGACAAGTAAGTGGAAGCGCTTATTGTTAGTAGGACTCCATACACGTTCGCACAGACAAGTAAGTGGAAGCGCTTATTGTTAGTGGATTCCATACACGTTCGCACAGAAAAATAAGTTGAAGTGCTTATTGTCAGAGAATTCCATACACGTTCGCACAGACAAGTAAGTGGAAGCGCTTATTGTTAGTGGATTCCATACACGTTCGCACAGACAACTAAGTGGAAGTGCTTATTGTCAGGGAATTCCATACACGTTCACGCAGACGAGTAAGTAGAAGGGCTTATTGTCAGCGAATTACATCCATGTTCACGCAGACAAGTAAGTAGAAGTACTTATTGTCAGTGAACTCCATCCATGTTCAAATATACAAGTAAGTAGAAGTGCTTATTCCATCCACTAGTTTTAGGCGGTGGTTGTTAGTATAGAGGTTATTTTAAAAGATTTAAACATCTCTTAAACCTTGCGCTGAAAGAAGCATTCTCATTTTAAGAAATGTATGAGTTCTTAACCAAAACGGAATATAGACCTCCCTTAGGTAAATTAAAACTTTGCTACAACCAGAAAAACAATGTAAGCATGCAGGCCTGGAAATAGAATAGAAAGTTTTGTCGAGTTGATAACCATCTGAAATATGCAGAAAGTCGCTTTGAGTACAAGTAAACTAAGAGTGCACACAAAAAAAATGAATAAAAGAGAGACTCTCGACGCTGACATACCATCCAGCTAATAAGGTAGGGCTTAATACAAATTATTTATAGTATTTTAAAAAATGAAAAACAACAAAGTTAGAGTTAGAGAAAAAAAAAGAAAACGATGTCTATTTCATAAAACCTGAATAATATAAATAATCAGAAAGTAACAAGTTTAAAACAATAAAAGTCGTGGAATTATATTGACTAAATAAAATGCAAACCAAGCTGACATAGTTCGTAAAGGAATTAATTTACTCAAATTTATTTCTGAACAGTATGATACCCTAGGGCTAAATAACATAGCTTTGGAACCTCGGCTATAGAATTCCCATGGGTTAAATACAAGCTTTTTGTCTAGACAATAGGGTTTCTATTGGATGCATAACAAAACCTTTGAAACTTTACAATTACATTCCCTAGGGATACATAACAAAGCTTTTGAGCCTCGACAATAGGGCCATATACCAGAGATTTTGGGCAATAAATCTTCGTGTTTCTCTTTTTCATTAAATCTTCTTCTCTTAAACTGAATTGTATAATTCTGTTTACCTTGATATATATCCTTGATGTATAAAGTGAAAACATTTGCTACTTTCCAATAGTAAGCATTCTTACTAACTCTAACTAATAGAACCTTATTTTACATTTTGCTCAGATCAGTAATCTCCAGTTTCCCAGTGTCTACATTTCATATTATCAACCAGAAATCACCTGTAAAGTTCCATTGACTCGAAAGGGGCATCACCTTTCTATTTCGTGTAGAACTGGACGAATAGCAATTACAAAGTCTATTTAGTTTAGAAAGGACTATTAATCTTATATATATTCCTTAGAATCGGCTGAGAGCTATCTTTAAAGTTCCTTTAGATAAGTAGGGGGCCATAAACATTTGAAGAATCGGCTGAGGGTTATCTTTAAAGCTCCTTTAGATAGGTAGAGCCCATAAACATTTGAAGAATCGGCTGAGAGCTATCTTTAAAGTTCCTTTAGATAACTAGGGGGCCATAAACATTTGAGGAATCGACTGAGAGCTATCTTTAAAGTTCCTTTAGATCGGTAGGTGGCCATAAACATTTGAGGAATCGACTGAGAGCTATCTTTAAAGTTCCTTTAGATCGGGAGGTGGCATCAGGTTTT
>NW_013665953.1:234398-237266 GCF_000517525.1 Limulus polyphemus | reverse complement strand
TAGATAGTTAGGTAGCATCAGGTTTGCGTACCTTGCGGATATCGATTAAAGACTATAATTCATACAGGTCGCTAGGAAGTGGCAATTTTCACTTTCTGATACTTCCTGTTCCGGAAATCCTGTAATATCTCTTAGACTTGTAGCGAGTAATAAAGTTCAATAGCCAGAATTCTGGTTCAAAGATGTTTATACAGTAACTACTGTTCATTCAGGCAATTTCATAGTTTCGGTTTGTTTTGAATTTCGCGCAAAGCTAGACGAGGACTATCTGCGCTAGCCGTCCCTAATTTAGCAGTGAAAGACTAGAGGGAAGGCAGCTTGTCATCACCACCAACTCTTGAGCTACTTTTTTATCAACGAATAGAGCGAGCATGTTTAGTGTGACGGGGATTCGAACCCGCGACCCGTAGATTGCGAGTCGAGTAGCCTAACCACCTGGCCATGCTGGGCCTCAAGTTGTTGAAGCACTAAATAGAACAAAATATTAAATTGTCTAAAAGTAATCGTCTAAAACAGAAATTGTCATTATAGTATGTGGGTGCATGTCTTAGATATAAATGTAAATGAAATTTCATAAGTTCGTGCCTTGTTATATTCATTCGTCAAAATAGAATAATAACTTATATCCTGACAGTATTTTTTTTAGTACTGCCTTGAAAAATACAGTTGGAAATCTTTAGTTTTTTTCCTACAATTTCCTTCTTTGATAGTTCTTTCACGTTGCTAGTATTATTCTACAGTAACTTATTTTATTTGTTTTAAACTTGTTTTTCATTGTAATTTTCTTCATAATGTTTTACTAGTGTGATTTTGTGAATTATTTCGGATTCCCGCAACTCATACTCAAAACTCAAATTGCTCATATTTTACACGCAGTCATTCAGTCATTGATATAGCGAGCACGGGGTAGTTTGTTTGTTATTAAGCACAAAGCTACACAAAGAGCTCTCTGTGCTGTACCTACTACGGATATCGAAACCCTGTGTTTAGTGTTTTAAGCCTTCAGATTTACCGCTGAGCCACTGGGGGACAACACGTAATAGAAATGACATAGGTGTCAATTTCATGTAAATCTCATGTAGTAACGTTCTAATCATACAGATATGTTTAGCAAACGAAATAAAAAGAAAATGCTAACACACGACACTATATATGCAAGTAATAGGACACCTAGTTTCTTCAATGTAATTCAAACAAACTATAAACTACAAACAAAGTATTATGCAATTTTCAATAATTAAATTTTTTTCATTATTTACAAAGTCAGTAGCCTTTAAAAACACAAAGTTTATATAGTTCTGTGCTCAAATTCTGAAAATACTATTAAATATCAAAAAAAATCAAGAAATTTCTTAAAACAAATAACTACAGAAATAGTTCTAGAAACAATACACTACAGAAAGAATTAGAGGTATGTAAAGAATAATCTATCTATATATAAAGCACAAAAACCTGTATGTCTGTCTGTCCGTTATCTAATTACTCCTAGGTCGCTGGGCCAATCTCAACCAAATTTTGTGGGATAATATTTTGGAACAATAGGCATGTTAATATCCTTATACACACAAACATAAATTAAATTTTTTATAACACAACATACACAAAGTGTTGGGGTAAGGCACACAAATGTCTTGTATATCTCAGAGAGTGTGCTAGCGCTCCCTATGCAGGAATGCGATGAAAACAATGGCCACCACTATTGCAATAATACATAAACTCTGCTGAAGTTTCCACTCCAACTGATATAAAGAACCATTTCTTGAGTTACACGAACTTTCTACTTTGACCCGTGACGTTTCAACTTCGACCCGTAAAACACTTCTGTGGCCAATGATCGTCATTTACTTAATCACGTGAAACACTATGGAAGGACATTAAGAGCTGGGTTTGAAAGCAGAAAGCACTCTAGCGCCACCACTTTGACCACTACCTCTTGCTATAAAGTCACCCTGACCATTACCTCTTGCTATAAAGTCACCCTGACCATTACACAGTGTATAGCATGTTTGAAGTATATACATAAATTATGTGAAAGTTAGGATTTTTGTGTTATTTAAGTTTTGTATTAATTTTTAAGTTCATAACCTGAACAAAAGACGAGTACCTCAGCTTGTACACCATAAAAATAAATAATAGACTATCAAGAAAAACAGGCAAATGGAAAGATCAGAGGTCTCTAAGAAATAATACACAACGTTATTATAACTTTAATTTATAATCCTTTATAACGTTAATTCCAATTAGTCTGGGGTCTAACTGTAATTTTGTAAGCCAAGTATTTTTACACCCTGGCGGCAAGCCCAGTCGGCAACCATGTAGGATGAGCATGTTCGGTGACGGGGATTCGAACTCGCGACCCTCAGAGCGTTCCTAACCAACAAGTCATGCCAGGCTCTAAAGAATAATAAATTATAAAACGAAATAACAGTCTGTAAAGACCAACAAGCCACTGGGAGGATTAGAGGTCTCTAAAGAATAATACACCATTTAAGGAATTAAGGGTCTCCAAAGAACAAAAAGCAACTAGAAGGTTTAAAAGTCTCTAAGAAATAATACATAATAAAAACAATTAATGGTCTGTAAAAAAACAACAAACCACTGGAAGGATTAGAGGCCTGTAAAGAATAATACACCATTTAAGGAATTAAGGGTCTCCAAAGAACAAAAAGCAACTAGAAGGTTTAAAAGTCTCTAAGAAATAATACATAATAAAAACAATTAATGGTCTGTAAAAAAACAGCAGGCCACTGGAAGGATTAGAGGCCTCTAAAGAATAATACACCATTTAAGGAATTAAGGGTCTCCAAAGAACAAAAAGCAACTAGAAGGTTTAAAAGTCTCTAAGAAATAATACATAATAAAAACAAT
>NW_013665953.1:227922-234296 GCF_000517525.1 Limulus polyphemus | reverse complement strand
CAAAATCTTTAAAAAACAAAACGAAACGAAAAGGTTAGGGAATCTCCGCAGAACTAAACACCCTGGTAAAGTCTGAGAGTTTATATAGATCAATATACCGCAGAAAGGTTGACGAACCTATGAAGAATAAGACGAAACGGAACGGTTATGGAATCTTTACAGAATTAAATACCCTGAAAAAGTCTTGGGGTTTACATAAAAATAAAAAAAAACATTATAAAATGTTTAGAGTCGCTATAATAGGAAGGTTAAAACGTCTATATAAAAACACAATGTACAGTGGTTGAAGGGTATCTATAAATTTATAAAACTAACCTCCCTATAATTCCGGGACTTGGTGCGCTAACAGTGCTTAGTCCAATGTCAGTGAAGAGACTTGCGAAAAACTAGTACAGCAGCTAACCTCGTTTCTATCTCGAGCTTTATCGCGCCCCTACGTCACAACACAGTTGTTAGGTTGATCTCTGGAAAACTCGATGACAGTTTCGATTTTGTGCGTTCGTGATCCTTAAAACACGCATATGTGTGTAGTGGAAAGGGCGTGAAGTCTGGTGACGTTTTACACAGCTCATGTGGTGTCGCACAAACAAAATACAAGACACATTTCAGTTTACTGTACTACATGTACGTGTTCCACAGGCATTGGCATAGCAACTTCAATAGATTTATCTGTTCTTCTACACAAATGTGTAGTAAATATTTCGTTTAAATACGCTTCAATATCCATTGGTTGGATAAATTGCAATATAATATATATCAATAAGCCACAATTGACACAATTTTCACACAAAGCATAACAATTTATTTTTAATTAATAAACTAATGTACATTTTGACTACATTAGTACATTTAACTACCATTAAGTTCCTGGTTTACGAATCATTACTTCTTCAACGGATATTTCATTTGAGAATGTTCCTAAATATGTGAACGATTTTTTATTCAGAGGCGTTGCTAGGCACTGGCGCTTGGGGGCCCGTGCTCCGATTTTATTTGACAGTGCCCAGAATCCCCAGCTGGTGTCTTGAAAAATCAGAATAGAAAACGATGATCGATATCATATGGAAACGCCGAAAATTCCCGCGCCTGTGGGCCCGAATCTTTTAAGCACCTAGCAACGCCTCTGTTTTTATTTATCAAATCCACGAGCGTCGTAACATTTGAATACTTTACATTAAATTTACTTTCGATAAGACGCGTTTTCTGTTAATAAAAGAGTTTTCAAACATACTGTAAACCAAAATCGTTCGATAAAACATTTCCCAACAGTTAACACGTTGTATTTCTATAAAATTATTACTGTTGACCGACTATACTGTATGTGTTTGTTCAACGACGTTTGAAAGCTCTTAATAAAATAATGAAACGTTTTCTTTTTTTTTTTTTTGTATGTGGACGTGGTAGTTATCTTTGTGACACCTTCCTATACCTGAAATCAACAAGTTGGTTTTTATGACGTCTTCACTTCCTCGCCACCAGAGACAGCAGACACACAAATGCTCAAAACGATATACAGATGTGAACAAAATCAATATAATATAGTGTAAGATGCTTAAGCAGATGTTGAATATAAATAATTATATTGTTCTTGCAATTATGTAATCGTTCTTCAGTGTAAACAAAACAAACTATAGTAAATGAAGTTATGTGGTTGCCAATGGTAACACACACACTCTACTAATCAGAATGCTCGCTTTCAGATGTGCGCGGCTGCAGCAGAGAGCTAAACGTGTTGTCATAATAGCACTCAGTTTGCTTATGAATTAGCATTGAATCTCTGTTGAATCTTCTCTTTTTTGTGCTGATTAAATGCGCCTTTTTTGTTTATTTTTGATGTTTCTTATTTCATATTGTTGTAATGACATAATTTTTCGCAGTTGTTAAAACAAGTTGTCAACTGGTATTATATACTGATATTACACATACACACACACACACACACACACAGACATATATATTTCACTATTGTTTACGACGAATGTGCAAGTCAAATAACAAGGCTAGAACAATAAATTATGAAGAATAACAAAACCCAGAAATGAGTGTTGTTATCTACCATAATGTTGCAAATAAAGTATCGCGTTTCCACACAAGTCTATTTAACTAGCTGGCTAGATAAAATTGGTGTTTTTTAAAATACGTCTTTCTTACTGGTTAATTTGACTTGGAAGTGAATCTTGGTAACCATAAAGTTTTAAATGGTCATTCGTTTATCAGTACAGCTTCTAACATTTTCCCTAAAACTTACAACCTCAAAGTTTCAGTAATTTATTTAATGTTTGTTTCAGCTTTACAAATAGCTAATTTCATTCCTTCATATAACATGTACCAAGGGAAGTGGCTACTAATGGCAGACGAATATATCATCATTTACTTTTGAAACTGACGTCGCTTGGTTTTGGTTTTCGTTAGACACTTAGTTACTAAAAAGCAGCTGTTACTAAAAAAAATAGAGCACAAGAAAAAAGAGTGACAGTAAAAAAAATTAGGTACAAAAAAATCCTGGAAGATCTAAAGCTGTGGAATATTAAGATGAAAATCTCTTAAGATATATTTATATATGTATGTATGCTACTTAGTGTAAAAAAGAAAAGTTGAAGTCTTTGCCCAGGATATGTGTAAGAAGCATGATGTTTTTTGTTTGTTTTTGTTGTTGTTGTTGTTGTTTTGCCTGTGGGCGGGGCATAGCCTAAACGTTAGAGTGCTCAGACTGTTAATCCAACGATTCATGGTTTGCGGCCAGTTGCTGCAAAAAGAAAAAAAAATGTTTTCTACGCGTTGGAGTCATGGATGGACTATAATAGTAACAATCAAATCATATCTTTCTGTCAAACAAAAGTAGCCCAAGAGTTGGCAGTGGATGCTCTTGAATAGAATGGCAGAATCCACTCGAGATTTTGCAGAAGTATCCATCATAAGTTGAACTCCTTGTTCTTGGTTCATCTATCAGTAAAAAGTAAATAGATGGGCATGAAACGTAACAGTAACGTAATCATATTTAATATTATATTTATAGCAATTCAAAATAAAGGGAAAAGAAGATAACATTAAACAACTAAAACATCGGAACGAAGACGAGGACTGTCACTGAAAAACTCAAAGAAACTTACTCTCACTCGAAAACTCAAAGAAACTTACTCTCACTCGAAAACTCAAAGAAGGTTGTTCTCACTAGAAAACTCAAAGAAGTTTATTCTCACTCGAAAACTCAAAGAAGGTTATTCCTATATAAATACAAAGCACAATAAATATGCTGTTAACGAAATAAAATGTTTTGTTCATGTAAATCACAATTATGGGAAAAAGTAATTCAAATATATATTAACATCAAAAACAAATTCAAACAATTCACGTATTACACAAGAATACTTTGTTAAAGAAGAAACATTTAAAAACAAAACTGTGATAAAGAAATTGTGACGTTGTTACAATAGCTTGAAATATGTATACTTCCTGTCTTGCTAATAACCATTCGTTTTTTATTCATTTTTTAATCAGTTAGTTTTTATTTACTTCATGCATTTGCAGTTTTTGATCACATTTTGCACCATTTTTCTCTCACTGCCATGAAATTTAGGTGCTATAAATAACAAAATAACAAATTAACGAGTCCTGCTTTAGGCCTTACCTGAACCCAAGGTGACCTTATTTTTTTGCTATGTTACGTGCAAACAAACTAACGAGTCCTGCTTTAGGCACCCGGACCCTAGGTGACCATATTTATTTGCTATTTAGCAGGTATTGTCAACCTTAATAGCACCTTACGCGAAATATGGATGAAACAGCCGAGTTCAGGTATAATAATCCCTCAGCGGAGTGTGTTCAGCAGCGTATCGTGGCACGAACCTTGGATTTTTCGATATGCGGCCCAGCACTTAACGATTATACCACGCCAGCAATCCTCCAAAATCTATTAAAAACGTAATTTTCATACAACTGTTTTCAAGGGCTGAGTGAAATAGGGCTTATTTAGGTTAAAACTTTTCAGCTGTTGTTACGTGCTACAATTTCAAATAGCCTGAGACTGAGTTAAATGATCATTTAAATTTAGAAGTTAAATAAATGCCGATATGTATCCAATATATGATATTTGCCAACAAGATTGATACACACAGTTTTCTTTTTTAATAAAAATATATTTTAATATACAAATAACAATACAATTTACAATGACAGTTATTACAAATAATGATCTATGTACAAAAGTTTTACAAATTTACAAACAATATAAAGTCTTCTTTCTGGTCTAGAACTTCCTTGATATCTTATCGAGGGTTCACGATGAGGTAGTTAATTTCGAGTTGACATAGGTAGAATTCACTTAACAGGGAGCTAGCTAACTCTCCGTTCTTCGTTCTTTGCTAAACGTCGAGTTTTTTACCGATGAAGTTAGGTGATGTTTTCGTAAAAATACTAATGTCCGATGTGAATCCACTGAAGTTAAATGGTTTGTAATGTTCGAAATTTATAAACGTTCCTGGTCAAATATCTGAAGTCCCCGATTAATAACTGATAATCACAGTTCTAGCTTCCGAGGTTTATAGCACACCAATAATATATATACTGTTATTTGACGCGTTGCGTTGGTTATATTTATAGGCGTGAGGGGAGTTTCTCGAAATTTCAGCTTACGCAACAATATAAACGATACACCACTGTTTACGTACACACATATATTGTTGATTCTTACAATCGAGAGTTTTCTACAATTTTAGAGAGTAGGCGGGAATTTCTCAATACAGATTTAACAGTATAAGTTATGCACATTTCTAAATATAAATTTAACTTACACAAACATCGATAAATGATAGTAAATCCGTCACACTGTTCACTGTTCGGAATCATCTGTCTAATTATGCAAAAGTTGTTCAGACAACTTTTTGTTCTTGATTCAAAACATGCTAATAACTTATAAGATAATAAAAAATAAGATGGAAACCACAAGCGATAGGGATACAGGAATGATAAGCAACTAGATAGTGTCTGTATTAATGGTACACAGAAAATACAAAACAAAAGCAATTAAGTTGTATAATAAACTAATATTTCGTAATAAAATACTCAACGATCAATTTTGTACAATGTACAATGCGGCCCTGGTTTAGATCACCGACATTGTTGGCTGAGATGCAGCCCCAAATCTATACCGATTCCCCACCGTGCTTCACTGTAGATGTTGTTCATTAATTGCGATATCGTTCTCCTCCACAATGCCCAACAAGCTTTCAGTTATTGTTGAACAAGTCGAAGTTGGATTCATTTGTAAAGTGCACTCTTTGTGGTCCAATGCCTATTTCAACCTATTGGTTTGGTTACTTTTTCTCAACAGCTATTTTGTAACAATTGTACGCCCACTTTCTACTAATGTGTATCTTCTTACTGTCCTTGTGAAAATATTAACACGTGTATTACTTATAGCAAACTTGTTGGCAAGATTTGTACTCGAATGTCGTCTGTCTGGTAAATAACATACCCTGAGATAGTTAATACCACTTTGGTAAATAACATACCCTGAGACAGTTAACATCACTTTGGTAAATAACATACCCTGAGATAGTTAATACCACTTTGGTAAATAACATACCCTGAGACAGTTAACATACCCTGAAACAGTTAACACCACTTTTGAAGAGATTAGATTTTCTACTTCAACCACTTCTTTTTACTAACAGCACAATTTTCCGAACTCTCTTTCATGTTGATCCTACTGAAGTATGGATTCTTTCCATAATTTTTTCTACTGGAATATCCCTGACCAGCCAAAACTTTGATTTCTACACACTTGCCGTGCGGTATTTCGGTTCTGGGACTATGACTAGTCGTCAACTACTACTAAATAGCCTCGTTAGAACAGTAGACTCTCAATCTCATGGCCGCGAGTTCAAATACCTCACCGAACATGCTCTCCCTTTCACCCGTAGGGGGCATTATAATGATACGGCTAATCCCACTATTCGTTGGTAAAGGGTAGCACAAGATTTGGCGGTGGATGGTGCTGACTAGCTGCTTTCTCTCTAGTCTATCAGTTCTAAATTAGGAACGGATATCACAGATATCCCTCGAGTAACTTTGCGCGGAATTCAACAAATAAACAAACACTACTACTACTGGGCATAGTAAGAACGGCTATGCTTTTGCATACTTTATATTGGTGTGGCACTTTTTGATTGATTGGATGACAACTAATCACAGTGTAAATTATGAATACATGACTGTACACAAGTACAGTTCATTTTCACACGAAGGAGGGGCATTCTCGTAGTATTTGCCTGTATACTCTCTTCCCTCACCGTTTCCATAATTTCTTTCCAATACTATATATACTTTATATGAAGTTATCAACTTCTCCTTCCTTATAACATCTTCAAATTTCT
>NW_013665953.1:223703-226992 GCF_000517525.1 Limulus polyphemus | reverse complement strand
CGAGGGTTTATATATATATTTAAACAAAGAACCGCAAGTGACCATGGCAATCACCTACAGACAAGTGGGGTAAGAAGCGGGGAGGAGCTTAAGTTGGTTTGGTCGTTTAGGACTTTTTCTGGATTTGCTTTTACACATCTGTTTATTTCTAAAATTTTAAGACTGTCTAGTCTTTTTACCTTTTTCACAGCTATGTAAAATGTTGCACTTTTTCTGGATGAAATTGGTGTTTAGTTTCAATAAGATGGGATGCAAAGATTGAATCCATTTTCCTTACTTTCCAGCTTCTAGAATGTTCTTTAATTCTCGTTTCTATGGAACGTCCTGTTTGACCTATATATACACTATCGCAGTCTTGACATGTTAAGTGGTAAACACCACTTAACTGTCACATTGTAAGGTTTAATAGAATGCACACCAAAGTCTGGTCATGTGTTTATATATGTTAAGGTGTTACATTGTCAGGTTTAACATAACGTACACTAAAGTATGATGAAATATTAAAGTTTTTATGTGTGTTAAGTGTTAAGTTAAGTGTTTAATAGAGCGTACACGAAAAGTCAGATAAAACTGAATGTGTATACGTATGTCACTTTTTTATCTGTTTAAACGTACTTACACTCCTCGTTGTCCGAATGTTTTACTGTTTTCAAATTATACCCCAGTTTATTTACATAAAACTCCTTACAATTGAGAACAAAGCTGCTTCATCAGCGGGACTGATGACGTATCTACTATGTCCATTAACTAAATACTCACTAACTTATTTCTTACCAATGACATATTCATTGTTGTTAATAGTGAATTTCTTTAAGTATGATCCGTTTATGGATCACGTCTTTAACTTTATTTACCCAGTTTATAAATAGGGTTACTTTTAAATAATCTTTTTTTTTACTCCATTTAACTAAGAAGTTATGTACTAGTAACTTGGTTGGTGCGTTTCCAGCAAAATTTTAGGGCATTCCCGAAATTTAGAACCTTTACTCATTAATAGCCGTAAACATTTGTTAGTTACGATATCTAGGTTACTAGTGAGCACGTGGTGAATGTGAGAATAAATATAATGGGATGAATTACATTCTAATCTAGAGGATAAAATGTTGTATTACTCCTCAATATTTATGTAATCTAGCACTTTATTATAAATAAAGACTCTAGTGTCTATGGCTCTCTTGCAGGAATAGATATAATGGGATGAATTACATTCTAATCTAGAGGATAAAATGTTGTATTACTCCTCAATATTTATGTAATCTAGCACTTTATTATAAATAAAGACTCTAGTGTCTATGGCTCTCTTGCAAGAATAGCCAATACAAATAATTGGATGTTTAATTTTGGAAGTGTTAGGTAATAATTATTGTATAGAAATGTCTATGACTCGAGATTTGACTTTTAATTCGTTGTATACTTCGGTCAATAAATGGAACTATTAGGTAACCCTTATCTTTACGTTCATTGCCTGTTGTTGTTTCGATAACCGCCCGTTGTTTCCGGAGGCCCGATAGTCACATATTTTGGGGTATTACAGCATAAGTCCAAATTGAACGAATAAACAAATTTGTAGGTCCATAATAGATTAATGTCATCTCAAATGGAAAGTTTAAAAGGTACATCTTGGCGGGAGTTTCTGGGGAACAGCCGCCCCTGACGGCTTGCTCTCGTTTTAAGTACAAACAACAGAAATGTCTGAATCGACATTGTAGTGTACAGTTCATTGCATTCGTTCGGGGTCAAGATAATTGTACTGACTGGAAGTTTTCAACATGTTTAATGAGTCATTTTCTCAAGGTTGCCAATTTTTAAATAATCAATATTTTTCTCAACTGCTTACATGTCAGCCATAATTTCGCTGACTCAAACAAAAACAAACAGGACTAGAATACAAGAAAGTTTCCTGTGAGATATCCTAGAAGTTTATCAAACTAAAGAACTCATAGGCTTATATATCGACATAACCTTGCGAAGGTTATCGGTTACCAAACTTATCTTTGTTTAATCGAACATAAATTGGTTAATTTTGTGAAATCTTATGACAGAACCATGTATAGTGTTAGCAGCAGGGCCCAGATATTTACGCATCAGCACTGGATTCTGTGACAACGAATGTTATATCCCCCCATTACCTTTATCTTTAGGAGTATATAATAACAACCGTTTTCATCCAATAGTCCTCTCCAATATTTAATCTGACTAGTTTTTTTCTGTAGAGAACAAAACGAAATGAAGTTACTGAAACTAAACAGAACTTGCCAATATAACACATCCCGACTGCTGTATAAATCGTAGTATAAAAAATGGCCAAAACAACCTAACTAAAGTATTCATTATACTAAATAGGCTTATTTGCTTAAATAATGTTTATTCAGACGCAAATTTAGTTTCTCAACACCTTGATGGGTTTTGGTTTCGAAAGTACTTGTCTGGTAACCAGCCTCACTGTAAGAAGACTGTAGAAAATGTTTTCATTAATCAATTTATTTTCTAGCGTTTAATAATTAAATCAAAATGGACGTTCATCGTTTAACCTAACATGAAAGTTAATTTATAACATATACATTACTGGTAATAATTATTAAACACACGAAAGTCACTAACAAGTAATGACAACTAGATGGCGAATGTATTAATCGTATACCCCCCCAGTGGCACAGCGGTATGTCTGCGGACTTACAACGCTACAAACCGGGTTTCGATATGTCCAGTGTGTAGCTTTGTGCTTAACTTCAAACAAATGATTGATCGTACAAAACATTTAAAAACGAATAAGTTCTACAAGAACTAATATTTTGTATGCGATCCATTTGCTTTACACAGAACATTACAACTGGTTTTCATGCTACCATTCAGTTTATTAACGTATGATTGTGGAATATAAATTCAAACGTCCTTTAGTACTCCCCACTTTTCAGCCAACTTCTTTTGGGTGCCTTTTGACCATTTCAGGGTTTTTAAAATGCCCCCCCCCAAGTCTTTTCATTTTACGGGTTTGTGCGAGTCATGTCAGGGGTATGACTTTGTGAATGTTTCACTAGCCTTGTTTTCTTCAAGATATCGTTTCACCACATTTGTTATTAGCTTGGGATTATTGCCGTACGAACTCTGCCCACTGAATCGTGTTCCTAAAGACATTGACAGATGGATCAGATTTTGCCTATCCATATCAGTAAACAGGGTGTCATTATTTTTATATAGATCACTATCAACGTTGGCTAAGATATGGACACAAGTGTCATTATGTTTATATAGATCACTATCAACGTTGGCTAAGATATGGACACAAGTG
>NW_013665953.1:220843-222760 GCF_000517525.1 Limulus polyphemus | reverse complement strand
TGTACTGGTCTATTGGACACGACTTGTAGTGCAATAAGATTTTCTAAAAGCCTAGTCATCATTTCATCACAAGTGGCTCAAAGAACCTGTTTAATAAACTTTTGAGAAATTTTTGCTTACAGGAATATTTATGTCTTCCTTGTTAGTCTGTTCACAATACACACTTTACTTTGTTAATGGTTGTTGGTTGTTTTAATTTTTTTTTCTCGCTATTGAATACACACACGAGAGACAGTGTTACAGCTAAAATTTAATGCATCATACAGTTTACCAGTATACTATTAACAAGTGTTCAAAGTCTGCAAAGTGAGGAATCTGTGGTAATTTTTTTTAATTACTTGAATCTATATGGAAATAACTAAACTCATTCCTCAAGGTTAAAATATATTCCTTTGTTAGCACGCTTCATGGAGTTTAATAATGGTTGGAGACGGCTTGAATGGGTAA
The DNA here is from genome assembly GCF_000517525.1 of Limulus polyphemus. Classification (NCBI taxonomy): domain Eukaryota; kingdom Metazoa; phylum Arthropoda; class Merostomata; order Xiphosura; family Limulidae; genus Limulus; species Limulus polyphemus. Next base: position 222,313 of record NW_013665953.1, on the reverse strand, counting down.
TGAAGAAAAACTTTAATATACGTTTAACATAACAGCAAATGTAAAACGTTTCGACAAGGTTTTGTCATCATCAGGTACCCATTCAAGCCGTCTCTAGCCATTATTAGTCTCAAAGTGGGTTCCTCGTTATCGAATCTGAATTCATGGAGTTTAGTTTCAGCTAATCATGAAACCAAAGATGAACTGTTATAAACACTACATTACTTGGTATGAAAGACCCAATAAAAATACTCCATGAGAGTTCAAAATATCTTTTCAACAAGTCACTGCATATGGAAACTACAAGTCGTGTCCAATAGATCAGTACATTAGGTGATCTTAACTAAAAGACCAAGTTAAACAAACACGGCACTATGGGGCTCTAAACAACCTGTTCAATAAACCACTGCTTATAGACAGTAGTTTGTCGAGTAGGTTCTTTAGACAGTAATTTAGTAGTTTGTTGAGTAAGATCCTTATGAAGTAATACATTAGTTTGAATAGCTTGTTTATGAAATAATACATTAGTTTGAATAGCTTGTTTATGAAATAATACATTACTTTGAGTAGATTGTTTGTGAAGTAATACACCAGTTTAAGTAGATTGTTTATGAAGAAATGCATTAGTTTAAATCGATTATTTATGAAGTAATACTTTAGTTTAAATAGATTGTTAATGAAGTAATACTTTAGTTTAAATAGATTGTTTATGAAGTAATACATTAGTTTGAGTATAATGTTTATGAGTAATACATTAGTTGAAATAGATTGTTTATGAAGTAATACATTAGTTTGAGTAGAATGATTATGAGTAATACATTAGTTGAAATAGATTGTTTATGAAGTAATACATTAGTTTGAGTATAATGTTTATGAGTAATATTACGATATAACCTAGTAATTTGTTGAGTGGTTCCTAATGAAGTAGTACGGTAATTTACTGAAGATATTCTTTACGAAGTCTGTTTGTTTGTAATTTAGCGCAAAGCTTGTGTTGTAAGTCAGCAGACATACCGCTGTACAAATTGGGGGGAGGGGGGCTCTTTATGAAATACTGAAGTAGCTTGTTGGCTCATTCTTTACAGAGTAATGTGGTAGCTTCTGAGTAGATTAATTATCAAGATATTCTTTGAATGTATGAAAATGAATGTACTTTAACTAATCCTTCCACTTATCTTTGTACTAAGCACTCCATGGATATGAAACCTTGAAAAATGATAGGAAAAAGAGCTTGTGGCAAATGCTAATACAAATGTCATTCTTTATCGTGTGAAAATGGACTTTACTAGAGTACTTTGTATATAAATCGTCTAAAAGTACAGACAGTCATATTATGCAAAGTAGTATTAAGGCTGGTCAAAGGTCAAAGATAATCTTTGCGAACAATTGTGCCACAGCTTGATGTTAGAGTAAATGTTTCACACAAAAATCTGAATATGGTACACGAAACTGACACACAAAAATCTGAATATGGTACACGAAACTGACACA
>NW_013665953.1:217324-220118 GCF_000517525.1 Limulus polyphemus | reverse complement strand
AAAACAAAAACGGCACTATGGGGCTCTAAACAACCTGTTCAATAAACCACTGCTTATGGAAACTACAAGTCATGTCCAATAGACCAGTACACCAGGTGATCTTAACTAAAAGACCAACTAAAACAAAAACGGCACTATGGGGCTCTAAACAACCTGTTCAATAAACCACTGCTTATGGAAACTACAAGTCGTGTCCAATAGACCAGTACACCAGGTGATCTTAACTAAAAGACCAACTAAAACAAACACGGCACTATTGGGCTCTAAACAACCTGTTCAATAAACCACTGCTTATGGAAACTACAAGTCGTGTCCAATAGACCAGTACACTAGGTGATGATCTTAACTAAAACAATCACTGTACTATGGGGCTCTAAACAACCTGTTTAACACATCCCCAAGTTATTAGTTCCTCCTAATTATCGTTGGATATCTTGCATCACTCTAGTGTAATAAACTGTAATATCGATCAACGTTATTTACTGGCCTTGGCTTTATATAAATAACCACCTTAAATATCATGAGTAATATTTTATTTTGTTTAAAGGATCATGTGAGGGGTTTCTGATGCAGTAATAAACCAAGTTTAGTATTTACACACTTCACTCTAGCACGAGAATCTTTCACCCGGAAACGAGACAAGAAGAAAGATACAGACTGGTGGGTTACATTTAATTATATAAAAACTCCTACTATGAGCTTAATGTGTAATTAATCATCTGAAACATTATTTAGGCCTCCATATTCTCTTCAGATTTGTAGTAATTAAAAAAATTGTTTTCTTAGCAAATGATCAAAAATAGTTTAAAAATTATAGAATGTACTTTTGGTGCTGATTAAGCAAAACATACGGCTCTGAATTCACTATGGATGAAACGTGGGCACAAAACGAACATAGTTGTTATATTTAAACATAAAATTGTTATACGAGAATCAATTAGAAGTTTGTTATAACTCGCAACCAATTCGCAGAATGTCTGGTCATACTGTTAAGAAAGCAGTTTTGTTAAGCATCATAAAACTAACTAGCTTCAATAATAACATCGTCCGGTTAACCACATCATATTATAGGCATATCCAATATTAACCGATATTATAAGCTAGGTATATCTATCGCTAACCAGATCATAAGCTAGATACGTCCATTATTAACGATATCGTAAGTACATCCATTGTTAGCCACATCTTAAACTAGATATACCCAATATTAACTGTATCATAAGTTGGATACGTCCATTTTAACCATATCTTAAGCTAGATTGGTCCATTTTCGAACATATAGTAAGCTAAGTATGTCCATTGTTAACTATATCATAAGTTAAATATATCTTGTTAATGACAACATAGGTTAGGTATATCCATTGTTAATGATAACATGAGCAATGTATGTCCATTGTTAACGATATCATACGCTAGACATATCTGTTGTTACTTATATCATTCAATATATTTCTCAGATTAGTCATAACCCCAGTTAGATTATCCGGGCAGGAAGAACAGTTGCTGTGGTTTGATATACATATTACGTTAGATTATCCGGGTAGGAAGAATAGCTGCTGTGGTTTGGTATAGATTACGTTAGATTATCCGGGTAGGAAGAACAGCTGCTGTGGTTTGGCATAGATTACGTTAGATTATCCGGGTAGGATGAATAGTTGCTGTGGTTTGGTATATATTACGTTAGATTATCCGGGTAGGAAGAACAGCTGCTGTGGTTTGGTATTGATTACGTTAGATTATCCGAGTAGGAAGAACAGCTGCTGTGGTTTGGTATAGATTACGTTAGATTATCCGGTTAGGAAGAACAGCTGCTATGGTTTGGTATAGATTACGTTAGATTATCCGGGTAGGAAGAATAGCTGCTATGGTTTGGTATAGATTACGTTAGATTATCCGGGTAGGAAGAACAGCTGCTGTGGTTTGGTATATATTACGTTAGATTATCCGGGTAGGAAGAATAGCTGCTGTGGTTTGGTATATATTACGTTAGATTATCCGGGTAGGAAGAACAGCTGCTGTGGTTTGGTATAGATTACGTTAGATTATCCGGGTAGGAAGAACAGCTACTGTGGTTTGGTATAAATTACGTTAGATTATCCGGGTAGGAAGAATAGCTGCTGTGGTTTGGTATAGATTATGTTAGATTATCCGGGTAGGAAGAACAGCTGCTGTGGTTTGGTATAGATTACGTTAGATTATCCGGGTAGGAAGAATAGCTGCTGTGGTTTGGTATAGATTACATTAGATTATCCGGGTAGGAAGAATAGCTACTGTGGTTTGGTATAGATTACGTTAGATTATCCGGGTAGGAAGAACAGCTGCTGTGGTTTGGTATAGATTACGTTTACATGTACACACAGGAATGTAGTCTTTCATAGCGAATGAGTGTTTGAGGCTATTTAACTTTACACGTAGATTTTGTTGTTGTTTGTTACTAAGCGCAACGCTATCTTGTGCTCTGCCCACCACAGGTATCGAAACCCGGTTTCTAGCGGTATAAGTCCGCAGACATACCGTTGTGCCACTGGGGGGCTTACAGGTAGATTTGGTACACTTTTTTTCATATTTCCTCCTTCCAAAGTGCAATGTTAACAAAATCTATAGCTGTAAAGTTAAACAGTCTCAAATCCTCATTCGCTATGTAAGAGCATAAACACATATATACAGGTAAATGTGTGTGTGAACAAAATCTATAGCTGTAAAGTTAAACAGTCTTAAATCCTCATTCACTATGTAAGAGCATAAACACATATATATACAGGTAAATGTGTGTGTGTGAACAAAATCTATAGCT
>NW_013665953.1:215555-216324 GCF_000517525.1 Limulus polyphemus | reverse complement strand
GTAAGAGCATAAACACATATATATACAGGTAAATGTGTGTGTGTGAACAAAATCTATAGCTGTAAAGTTAAACAGTCTCAAATCCTCATTCACTATGTAAGAGCATAAACACATATATACAGGTAAATGTGTGTGGGAACAAAATCTATAGCTGTAAAGTTAAACAGTCTCAAATCCTCATTCGCTATGTAAGAGCATAAACACATATATACAGGTAAATGTGTGTGTGAACAAAATCTACCTCATATTGTTTTCTATACCGAAAGATACGTAAAGCTCATTAGAATAATATTCCCCATCAACGATCGAATTGCTTTGGCATAAGTTGATATAGATTCCAACTTATATAATTGTTTTCATTATTTCTTTTACCGCTAGATAAATATTCCTACTCGTCATTTTTTATGTCCTAAAGTAAGATAACATTATTTCTTTTACCGCTAGATAAATATTCCTACTCGTCATTTTTTATGTCCTAAAATAAGATAACATTATTTCTTTTACCGCTCGATAAATATTCCTACTCGTCATTTTTTATGTCCTAAAGTAAGATAACATTATTTCTTTTACCGATAGATAAATATTTCTACTCGTCATTTTTTATGCCCTAAAGTAAGATAACATTATTTCTTTTACCGCTAGATAAATATTTCTACTCGTCATTTTTTATGTCCTAAAGTAAGATAACATTATTTCTTTTACCGCTAGATAAATATTTCTACTCGTCATTTTTTATGCCCTAAAGTAAGATAACATTATTTTTTTTACC
>NW_013665953.1:191631-215514 GCF_000517525.1 Limulus polyphemus | reverse complement strand
TTTTTATGTCCTAAAGTAAGATAACATTATTTCTTTTACCGCTAGATAAATATTTCTACTCATCTTTTTTATGTCCTAAAGTAAGATAATATTATTTCTTTTACCGCTAGTTAAATATTTCTACTCGTCATTTTTTATGTCTTAAAGTAAGATAACATTATTTCTTTTACCGCTAGATAAATATTTCTACTCGTCTTTTTTATGTCCTAAAGTAAGATAACATTATTTCTTTTACCGCTAGATAAATATTCCTACTCGTCATTTTTTGTCCTAAAGTAAGATAACATTATTTCTTTTACCGCTAGTTAAATATTTCTACTAGTCTTTTTTATGTCCTAAAGTTAGATAACATTATTTCTTTTACCGCTAGATAAATATTCCTACTCGTCATTTTTTATGTCCTAAAGTAAGATAACATTATTTCTTTCGCTAACAACTATAAAGGATATTGTACAGTAATTGTAGTGTTTTCTATTACAGTATATTCTACAGCAAATATAGTGTTTTCTAAATTATATTGCAAAATGTAGTGCTTTCTAGGCGACGTATTGTACAGTAAATGTAATGTTTTCTAGGCGACGTATTAATGTTTTCTATAAGGTATGTTAGACAGTAAATGCAGTGTTTTTCATAAGATATATTGGACAGTAAATGCAGTATTTTCTATAAGATATACTGTACATATAAATGCAATGTTTTTCATAAGATATATTGGACAGTAAATGCAGTGTTTTCTATAAGGTATATTTGGACTGTAAATGCAGTGTTTTCTATAAAATATAATGTACAGTAAATACAATGTTTTCTATGAGATATACTGTACAATAAATGCAGTGTTTTCTAGAACATGAAGATAATAATTTTGGTCCTTGTGTTAACGTACGTTCGCCACCGTGGAAGAGCTGGTTCTTCCTGTCCTAAAGAAGATATTAGTCCATGGTTCTGTATTGATATCCCTTTTCAAAAGTTGTATACTATCGTGCTATGTAATAAACCACAGTGTAAAAAACACCTTGAGGAAGTAAGCTATTTAGCACGGAATCTGATTCTGGACAAAGTGATCCTTTCAGACATCACGAGAGATGAAGGAGAAGACTCTTGGAATTTGAAGCTTCCACCACAGTGGTTGCCGATGTCCCGAGTCAGAGAGCTAGAAATCCGAAATACACCACTTTTAAACTGTTTTCTCTGCGACGATCCATTCGTTGGGCAACAACAGTACCTGAAAAACACTTGTTTTCACGAATTGCTCTCTTAAGGGGAAACTCTGTAACCAGTGTGAAACGCTAGTAAAGACAATAATAACCACGACTGCTAAACCTAGACGTCATTATGGATATTATTCTCATGACGATGACTTAACAACTTCAAAACGTGAATACGAATATAACTACGTAATAGACGGTATCCACATGAATGGTCTTGAAACTGTTAAAAGCTTAGAAATGCTGAGCTCTCATTCAATGAAATTGACGAAATTTGTAATGCCACTTTCCCGGTTGAACTGTCCAGTCTAAAAACGTTAGTGCTGTCTCACAACGTTATCTCAGGACTTTCTTCAAATTCTTTCACTAACTTGGTCTCACTAAAAGAAATCGACCTTTCCTATAATAAACTGGAACACCTCAGTCGAAATATTTTCAGTTCACCAGCGAGTAACCTACAGGTGTTGAATCTGAGGTAAGTTGAAGGTTTTTACTGTTATCACATGACCGTTGAAGTTGTTTAGATGCTACAAAAACAAAAGCAGATATTGTACCAAACTATATAAGTTTTAATTAAAAGTAAAAAGTTTTCATAGCATAGTCTTATTAACAGAATAAAATAGAAGATAAGTTTTTGTAATAACCAAAATTTGGTTGTCTTTTTACTTAATAACTTCCCACCTCCTTTTGGCAAATTTGGCACTAGAACAGCATAAGTATTTGTATGATCATTAATATGCCTTAAATTTGTTTCTACACCATCTGTGTTAGCATGTATATTGGTGTTTGGTGTTTTCAACCTGACGGTAACTTATACAACACAGGGGCTTCAACTGCTAGATCAATGGCCCCTAATAATTTTATCCATCAATTTAAAAAAAATGTATGTTTTCCACAGAATTTTATTTTATCATAAATGTCTTTTACAGCTCAGTACAAATTACATGTACTTACATTTTACGGGAAAAAAAGACCCAACCTTAGTGGTTGATATGTAAGCTTGGGGGGACTTTTAACTAAAATTCGGAGTTCAATCCCTGAGTTGGGCACAGATGACTCATCGTGTAGCTTCGCGCTTAACAACGAAACAAGTAGAAATACTATTTTCTTAATTATATTTTTGACAATATATTTCTCCAGCTGAAAAAAAGTTGCTTTATATCAAGCGGATTGCGTTATGAAAAAATAATATTTTCCATGTTAATAATTGAGGATTTAAGTTTTTCTATTTACCGAAACGTAAAGATCATAACGTTTCATGAGACATTGATCTAAACTCTTCTGTGAAATCAGCCTCAAAAATCTAAGATTTTTAGTGCCTATCTCAAGAGAGAGTGTATACTGTAATGTGTGAATTTTTTTTTCTCTTTCAAAATTTAAGGTGCACACGACGGATTTACACATTTTGATAGCAAGCCTAGAAAAAATTACTTTTGTACTCCAGATAAACGTTGGTTAAAGTAAAAGTTCCCTTTTAATTATCTGGAGTCTAAAGGTCGTTTTTTTTCAACTTTATTATTGAAATACGTAAAGTTACTTTTCTAAACCACGTGTTTTATTAGAGCAGTCTTATTAAATAAGCCTTTATTGTTACGACGAGGCTGTTCGTAATTAGTCTTAACTTCATAAAATTAATTGTCTACTTCATTTTTCTCGTCAAACACTGGCAGATATTGTTATAAGTTGCTTAAAACGCGTGTTTGTTTGTTTTCTGTGGTCACCGAAGGGAATCGAACCGTTGATTTTAGTGTTGTAAATTCGAAGACTTACTGCTACTCCCCCGGGGGAGTCTTAAAACGCAAAGAGTAAAACTTGTAAGATCCCGTGACTTTTATAATATCGCTAACAAAACATACTGCGCAAGCCCGGTTAGACATGCGATTGATAGATATGGCAGACTTTTTAACAGTTAACATTAGAGTCCTTTCGATAGAGATGGCATTACTGTGTATTTGACGAACTGCAACTCAGAATTGTAACCAAACTATCTCGACTGGATTCAAGAAATAATAGAACAAGCCTGAATATAAGTGTTTTTGTATCTTTCTCTGAATCTCTGAGAAGTTATCTGAAGTCCTCATATAAAAGCTAACTGTTAATCAATTAAGAAACCATATTCTTTAGATATCAACTACAGTTAATCATTATCAAATTAAATCATGCTTATAAGCTTTCTGAAGATAACAGATAAAATAAAGGCTAACTCTAAGTCAGACTGGAGATCGTTCTGTAGATAGAAACCTCAGTTAAAATTATGTTCAGAATTAATCAACCATTGTTTAACAATGTTGCCACGTTTATTGTTTAAGGACAATTCAGTTGTTGCTGTCAATGAGGAAGATAACACATCTTTCGTAGTTTGGTTTTAAAGGCTGAATTTAAATGGGTGATTCTGTTTATGAACCTTAAGGAGGCTATACATTAAACAACACGGATATAATTGGTTGAACGCATTGTCAGTAACAATGTTTTTGTTTTTTTTAGTCCCTTTGAATGGTTAGGGAGAGCATATTTGACGTAAGGAGTTTGAACTTTGTTGTATCACTCAGAATGGTGTTCATTTTTTACAAGAATAATCGTAACGCGTTCGGATAAACGAAATAGAATTGCGTTATTACACAAACTAGACTACCTTGAAAAAATGAACACCAACCAGTTATATCTTCTTGGAACGTGAACTGATATAGATTTAAATGGATATCGATGTTGGTTTGACTGTTATGTTCGTCTAAATAAAAGCATTGACCAAAGTTTTAATGAAATATGTGAAATAATGAATACGAGAAGAGGTCATATTTATTACAACAGGTAATTATAATTAAAAGAGAAGAGGTCATATTTATTACAACAGGTAATTATAATTAAAAGAGAAGAGGTCATATTTATTACAACAGGTAATTATAATTAAAAGAGAAGAGGTCATATTTATTACAACAGGTAATTATAATTAAAAGAGAAGAGGTCATATTTATTACAACAGGTAATTATAATTAAAAGAGAAGAGGTCATATTTATTACAACAGGTAATTATAATTAACTAATACTAACTTTATGAGTTGTTGTTGTTTTCTCACCGGATAGTAACATACAAATCTGTTGACAGCTCGTATTTAGTAGTTGGGATTTTTTTTTTATATCAACAAAAGTACAACATTTCGACTTGAAAATGACCGCATTAGTGGTCAAAACGATTTACGTATTCCACATGCTGTCCTTGTAACTCGAAACTAACTTGAAGACGGTAATTCTATTGTCTTTGAAAATTGCGAAACATATTCGTATCATTGTCAATGGTCCACACTGCTAGTCTCCTTCAATTTATCTAGCAATTTCCCACCAGCACTGTGAGTGATGTTTTTTTTTCCTCTGGATGGTGTGCTTTAAATTCGGTAACAAACTTTACACTGATACCAACTCTCTCAGCAATACAGCAAGATTAACTCGATCTTCTCATGCTTTGACAGCGCTGTAATCAGTCATAATCTGACAGCGCTGTAATCAGTCATAATCTGACAGCGCTGTAATCAGTCATAATTTGACAGCGCTGTAATCAGTCATAATCTGACAGCGCTGTAATCAGTCATAATTTGACAGCGCTGTAATCAGTCATAACCTGACAGCGCCATAATCAGTCATAATCTGAAATTAAGAAAAGCTGTAAATCATCTATGATTTTAGACTTTTCAGACACCCTGAAATATTAAAAAAGGTGCAACTTCCCACTAAGACTGTCAACGAATTGACACCCTGAAATATTAAAAAAGGTGCAACTTCCCACTAAGACTGTCAACGAATTGACACCCTGAAATATTAAAAAAGATGCAACTTCCCACTAAGACTGTCAACGAATTTGAATAATTTGATTACGAGGAACCCACTTTTCAAAAAATAAAGATTTTATACGTCTTGAATGGGTCACGAAAGAAACTTTATTACAAGTAACAAATGTACAAGTTTCTACAAACTTTTGTCATCATCAAGTACCAATAATAATACTCCAATCACATTATATAATTTATATCCATTGCCGAAGACGCGTTTCGCTCAATTCAGTCCAGAACTTTTCATGCTGGCTGAGTACCTGTTGATGACAAAAGTTTGTCGAAACGCTGTATCCATTGCCGAAGACGCGTTTCGCTCAATTCAATCCAGAACTTTTCATGCTGGCTGAGTACGTGACGATGACAAAATTTGTCAAACGCTGTATCCATTGCCGAAGACGCGTTTCGCTCAATTCAGTCCAGAACGTTTCATGCTGGCTGAGTACCTAACGATGACAAAAGTTTGTCGAAACGTTATACATTTGTTACTTATAATAAAGTTTCTTACATGAGCCATTCAATCCGTCTCCGAATTTGAATAATACTAATTTCATATATATAACATTATTCACGTACATAAATTAATTTATGTTACTATAAGGTTAAATAAAACCCATAGATAATACTAATTTCAGTTGAAGAAGTGGTCATAATTTGTGATATATGAGATTATAATTCGCAAAAACAATCAATAACACTTTGATAGCATAAATAATACAAATATTTGATTATTAAATAGAACTATTAATAGTATATTATATATATATATATATAGTTTTCTTATACTAAAAGTAACGTGTAATATGAATTATTTTTGAAGATTTAATTAGCTAATTCCCAAGACCTTTTAGCTAAATGAATAAAAAACGCATACCGATCTTTCAGTGTTTTTTTTTGTTTCTTTCTTTTATTGTCGTTTTTTTACTTTCATTGATCAAAGATGGAACAGAATCTCGGTACTACCTGAAAACATATTTTCTCTTATGCCTGTACTAAGAGAGGTGAATCTTGCTCTAAATGTTCTACAGTTTATTCCACCAGAAACTTGGAACTATACAATGGATAGTATCCAGACCATAGATGTCAGTGGTGAGTGATAAAAATGGCGGCGTTATACTTAATTCAAAGCAAAGTAAGGAAAGCTAAAGATTAAGCATATGATACACAAAAAATAAATTATCTTAGGTATGTTGTATGTTTATCTACCTGTCCGATCTCTAGCAAATAAACTCCAAAGAATGCGCCTTTTTTATGTGGAAAACTTTCATATAGACAAAAACCGGAAATAGTTCATCAGAGAAAGTTTTCGCATTTATAAAGATAAAAACTGGAAATAGTTCATCAGAGAATGTTTTTCGCATTTATATAGATAAAAACCGGAAATAGTTCATCGGAAAATGCGAAAAAAAAGTTATCCGATGAACTATTTCCGGTTTTATCTATATAACTGCGAAAAAAATATCCGATGAAGTATTTCCGATTTTTGTCTATATAAAGGCGAAAGAATTCTCTGATGAACTATTTCCGATTTTTGTCTATATAAATGCGAAAAAAAATCTTTGGTGAACTATTTCCGATTTTTGTCTATATAAATGCGAACAAATTGTCTGATGAACTATTTCCGAGGTTTAGTCAAAATAAATGGGCAATTTTACGTCATCTGCTCTTAAACTAACTGTAAATTTGAAGAGATCTATTGTCAGTTGTAGGCCTTCGTAGCTGAAAACGTGTTGTTACGTATCTGCTTGTTTGTTAATTTCCCGTAGAAATTCTTTCCGAGAAACTTCAGCGGTACAAGTTCTTTTTTGATTAAAACTAGTTTATTCTTTCTCGATACAAACTTTGTAATACACAGAATTTCCACAGTCAATACGTTTTCTCGTCGCTTTACTTAACAGCCTTTATAACACACGCTATAAATCACAGTGATTCACACACTTTACTTACGGTGCCTACTGTTCGCTTGCTCAATTATCTATCTCTTCAATTCCCGCTGGTTTTTCTCGCCAGGCTTATATACTAAAAATAAGGGGTCTCGAATGCACTCGGGCCTTCATGATCATTCGAAAAATTCCAGCGCGCATGCTCCCAGAATCACGCGACTTCCGCCACATACTGAATACTGCAGATGTGTCCAATCATTCTATTTATTGTTATAAGCTATATTTTTAATATCGAAACATTTCTAAAAAATAAACAAATAACAACTTTGTTATCTTAAAACATTTTCCAAGGTGGCGAAGCATGATTATAATTAATTATACTTGTCATAAGACATTAGTATCAGGTCTTTTTTTTAATTTTTAAACACTAAATTCTTAATCTAGTCTCTTGGGGATTTTCAAGAATAAGAATAATATATAATAATAGTATTCCGACCTCATTATGTTTGCCATATCCACTGAAACCGGGAGAAGATAATAGTAATACTCTTTGACATATGCATGCCAATAATGTCTACAATGGTTAAAAAAGTAAATATTTACTTAAAACTAAAATTACGTAACGTGTTTCATGTAATGTTTTACATTGAGCGGAATGGACTAACAGAAAACTTAAAACAAAAATACAAGAGGGAATCCTCAGTAGCCGCGGCACTTGAAATTCCTTTAGGCAGGATTATATTAAACTGTTCTATGAGACCTCCCCCCTTTTTATTAACTATATTTTTGTGCGCCAGCAATACCAAGCGTGTGGCGCGCGTATACCCGATTTGATTTTATTACTCATCAGGATCTCTAACAGCCTACCCCCAAATTGAAATTCTTTTAGGCACAGTTAGAGTAAATTAATCTATGAGCCCTCGAAAGGGTTTGGCCTCCTGAGTCCAAAACTGTAATTAGATCTCAAATCGGTCAAGAGATGACGGAGGTAGGAGCTAAAAGTTTGTACTTAAAAAAACAAAAAACACACCATTCTATGAGCCACTATGCCGTGGCTAAAAACAAACCAATGAGAGATATTTTAAAAATCCTCTTAGTAGTGGTTTCGAACAACATTTAAATTTCAATTTGATTTTTTTCCCCTGTATTTTACCAATCTGCAAAACCTTTAAAACTTTTGTGCTTATATGGACTTGATTCGCTGTTTCGTAAACATATTCTATTAGGTAAACTTTCTGTTTTGTTTTTGTCTCTCCAGGAAATTTTATAATCTGTGACTGTGATATTAAGTGGATAGCAACCAAACGCCCAAAAATAACTGGATCTTGTAGCGAACCATGGAAGTTATCACATCTCCATCTGAAACAAGTTCCTAATACTATAACTTGTTACGACTCTTATAAACATGTGACGTCTTGAAACTGTACTAGAAAAAAAACTCTGCTGTTTTGGTCATCTAAATCTGTTATCTATGGCATTTTAATCTTGATGAGTATAGTAAATAAAGTTGTTGTTGTTGTTGTTTTTTTTTTGGGGGGGGGATTTAATGATTAGGTAAAAGTATAATTATTCCAGATTGTTGTACTACATGACTTGTTAATCATGTTACCTTGTGTGGGATTCTACGATCACACTTAAAGATGTTACTATGATATTAAGCATTTTTACTTAATGATGTGTTCTGTGTTCTCATTCTCTGAATTATTTGTTACTTAATGATTTCCAGTATGTCTGTTACTTATAAATGTATTGTTATTTAGTAATATCAGATGTGTTTCTTATATCAAACAAGTACTGTTACTGTTACTTAATGATATCCAGCATGTTTGTATACCAATCAAACATGCATTGTTACTTAATATTATTTTGGTTATTTTTATTATTAGACATGCGTAGTCCCTGAATTACTTCAAATATGTTTATCTCAGAAATTCATTGTTCGTCAGTAATATCAATTGTGTTTTTATACTGGAATGCATTGTTACTCTACTATACGGAGTGTGTGTGTTTAGAGCAGACATGGATTGTCACTGAATGTTAACTAGTGTTTCTTTATAACAGACTTGCATTGTTACTTAGTAATATGAAGAATATTTTATACTAGACTTGCATTGTTAAGACGATATCTAGCGTGTATTAAAGCAGACATGCATTGTTACTGTTACAAAAAATACTAGGTAACACTTAGACTTGCATTGTTACTTAGTAATATGAATAATGTTTTTATATTAGAAATTCATTGTTACGATATGTAGCGTGTGTTAAAGCAGACATGCATTGTTACCCAGTGTTACCTAGTCTTTTTTTTTTTGTAACAGACATGAATTGCTAGTTAAATGATAGCTAGTGTTTTTCTTACACCAAATTAAAATGTCTACTTAATGTTGTTCTGTGTGTTTTTATTTCGTTTGATGAAATGGAGTGAAATTTGAGTACCAGAATGTGCCATAAAACTTTAATGTAATGAAAGATAGTTGAATTAATAAAATCTAGATTGAGGTAGTGTCGGCAAAACTTTGACGCATCTCTTCATGTCACATATAAGATACGTGAGAAAACGTAATATATATATATATATATATATATACAGGGCAAATCATAGTAAACGTCACTACAAGCACACTATACCAACTCTTTTGCATTTCATGCAACTTTTTCGTCTGGGAATACTTACGTCGGCATTTCCCAAACGTTTTGTCATCCAGCCCCCCCCCCCTTAATAAATATGGTTTATTGCGCCCTGTTCCTTTCTAAGTGAGTGAGTGAGTTAATATCATACATGGGCGCACATTAAAATGTTAAATGTGTTGTAGTAATTATTTATTTTCAGTACTCAACAAGAGGGAATCCTCAATTGCCGCGGCTGTGATTAGATCTCATATCGGTCAAGAGATGAGGGAACTATGAGCTAAAAGTTTGTATTTGAAAAAGAACTCGGAGCCTTTCTATGAGCCGCTATAGCGCGGCTAAAAATATATTAAAACGCTTAATTTTTCATTATTGCACTATTACTCTAGCCTAATCTCTCGTGCCCCCGGGAGTGCGCCCTGTATTTTGGGAAACGCCGACTTACGTAATCAAATGTATAGTGTTATAATGATTTAGTGATGAAGTAAATACGTCTTAATCGCGAGGAAAAGTTTGTTGGGTATTACCTATTGTTTTGTTTTACTTTATTGGTTGTTCGTTATGGCTCACCCTGTACATATGTGCATATAGACAGACAGATAGAATGATGGATACACAAATAACAATAAAATTCGTTACTTTCCAGAAATGGAACAGGGTGAATTTATTTAAATTTGAAAAGGAGGGGGGGCTAAGTTATAACATTCATATTTGCATATAATTTCTATTTATTTTTTATAATATTTAAACTTTATTATTTCCTGGCGAAAAATAAAAATACAAACCAAAAGGGGGAGCACGTCCCCCCCCCCTGGTTACGCCAGTGGCTGAGACTTGTTCATTTTTGTGTGTTATGAAAATATTTCACAAATAATCAACAGGTTTCCAAGTCGTGCTCAAGGTTACCACAAGGCCATCTACTTTTTCACAATTGTCACGACTTTTCTAAAAGAATTAGAAAGTTTTTCGGGTTGCCACAACGAAATTAAAGTAGAACAAGAAAAACATAATTATACTTTCCACACGTGTGAGTAGAGAAGAGTTAAAACGCTGTCTTCCGTTTAGAGCGTGCTGAAACAGGAGTACAAACGGTACTTTTCTGCATTAACCAACATATAAACGTTACTGATTCTCAGCATGAAATGACTTATTTATGAGTTATACTAAAAAATAATTATATATCAGATCACAGAAGAAATCTATGTATATAGTTGTCATAATTCATTCGTTTCTTCTTCTTCTTCTTACGCCCTCCAGTGGCACAGCGGTATGTCTGCGGACTTACAACGCTAGAAACCGGGTTTCGATACTCGTGGTGGGCAGAGCACTGATAGCCCATTGTGTAGCTTTGTGCTTAACTTCAAACAAACAAATCTTCTTCTTACCTAATTTTTAACTAAATAAAATTCTGGGATTTTTATTTCTGCAAGAATGTTTAATTACCTGGAATTTTAGCTCTGCTGTAGGCCTTAGAAAGGCTCAAACACCGATTCATCAGCTTATTATTCTAAAATAATTGTTTAAGTAAAAGAAAAGTCTCCAAATATCGCATAATTCAAAAACATTCGCATATAATTAATATTTTTGTTTTCTTTTGACGGTGGTTAATAGTTAAATATAAATAAATATTTCTTGACAACGAAATATTATAGTTAGACACGTTAAAGCGAAAATACTTCGTTGCAAAAACAATAACATTATAAAACTACGTGTTTTAATATCCCGGAAATGTAACAATCGATATCCTTTCATCTAGCGGGCCCCGGCATGGCCAGGTGGTTAGGGCGCTCGACTTGCAATCTGTTCGAATTCCCGTCCCACCAAACATGCTCGCCCTTTCAGCCGTGGGGGCGTTATAATGTTTCGATCAATCCCATTATTCTTTGATAAAAAAAATAGTAGCCCAAGAGTTGGCGGTGGTTGGTGTCTTCCCTCTAGTCACTGTTAAATTAGGGACTACTAGTGCAGGTATCCCTCATGTAGCTTTGCGCGGAATTCACAAACTTAGCGATGGTGGTTTTAAGTATCAATCAGTTTCATCATATCGATCTTTTGAAGACTAAAATCCACATTTCATAATTCAACTAGTGACAAAATTCTTAGAAAACAGCCGAAATAAGCTAATTTATAGAGTATTTGCTTTCTCTTGAAAATATTGGGACAAAAAACTGTTCATGGTATCTTAATTACAATGTTAGTATTTCGGACTTCTTTTGAAATACTGAAATTATTCTTCCTGATGTAAATTTAGCGAATCTCTGAATATCTATAACAGTTACTTTTATAATCTCTAATAAATTATGAAAAATGTTTTCTGTTTATTGAAATTATTCTTTTTTTTTTCAAAGTTTTTATTCACAGTTTGTAAAAATTGTTATTGCTGAGATGATCTAAGACGCCTATAAATGACTTAAATAAAATAGTATTCTTAAAATATACATAAAACGTTATATATATATTATTTATATTTTAAGTTTAAAAATGCAACATGGGACTGATAATGGCTCTCATTTAAGAAAAAATAATCAATCAAAAGATATAAATATTTTTTTTAAATACGGTGTTCGATCCCTGTAGCGGGCACAGCACAGCTAACACACTGGCTAGTTTTACACTTAACAACAAACAAAAATGGAATCTATAGAAAAATTCAGCCGCTTTTGTAAACAAATATTTTGAAGAGTGTTTTCGCAATTTTAATTGTTTGCCATTAGTAAAATCTGTAACCTGATTATATTTCGAATATAAGGAACATTGCCTAACAATGCATGGCCAGTTTTCGGCAGTGAATTTAAAAATTAGGCATTATTAATGTCAACAAAAATCATAATTTTATTTGTTTTGTGCTATTTCGTAAGAAAATTATTTGCTTAAAAATATAAATTCGTCCTTCCTCTCTCAGCAATTGTAAAATGTATAAATTTAAACTCATACTTCTGCAGTACAGTGAAGTCCTATAGATTTTCCACCTCTTTAGTTAAAACATTTTTTTAATTAAGTTGTATTCATAGTTCTTTTTTAAGACGCAGTGGGGCGCTCAATAAAGCTACTGAACTTTCACTTTCTCTAAGATTAAACGGAGCCAGCGTGCAATTGGGCAATTATCTGGTTTTCTTAAAAGAATGACAATGAAATATATTAATAAGCTAAGTTTTTCTTAGCAGCGAATCAGATAACAGCTGAAGGCAGCCACAGCTCTTTCTGCACGCCACCCGCAAGATGACTGAGGCGAGTGCAAATCGTGGCCCTCAATGTACTAACACACTGAGGTTTATTATTATATGTCTAAAGCCATGTCTGCACTCTGGAGCTCAGTATTGTGCAAATTTTACTGTATTTCTTACACTATCGCCTTTCTTTCACTGTAATGAGGATAACGTTTAGCGTGCATTGCAGTGAAGTCTGTAGCCTTCAGTGCTCGAAATAATTTGGACCTTAAGAAAAATAAGCAAATAGGTAAAATCAAAGTTTTAGTTGGAGCTCACCACATAGCATGTTTTACTTATAGTGATATTGCTTGTTTAACAAAGGGTTTTATTTTTTAGATTATATAGTATTTCTTTCCCTCTTTTCAATCCAACACTACATAACACAGATCACTTGTCCTTGTTTATTATATTGTTGTATATTATTTAGTATTGTATTATTAAATAGATATTAGTTGTGTAGTGGAATCCTGTCTCTTTCCTCGTGCGATCCAAGAACAGTCGCTAAACGAAGTGAAACATGTACTCTAACACCCGAAATCCGAGCACTTTTTATTAGCTGGCCTAACGACCTATGCAATAAAATAAAATAAAATTTCTATAACAACACATCATTGAAATAACGCCAATTTTATTTTCCCTAACGGCGCGTATCGTCTGCGTAAGGCTTAATATGAAAATGGAATTAATGGCAGTTATACCGTTTTCAGAAAATAAAATCATTCTTTCATTCCAAAAGGTTGTTTGGTATCTAACTTAGAAATCAATTTATGTTCGTGTCTTCCCATTTTATTCCTGGAAGGGTCGAGATTTTTGTTTTTGATTTGTTAAAGATATTCACGGAATCGTTCCATATTCTTCGTGAAAAATTGTCAATTTATGGTTTATTACATCTGGAGCAGGTTATGTAGTAGGTGATTAAGAATGTTTGATGTGATAGGGTCATTGAGGAGAACGTTAACGTTTTTGTGAGGAGTCAGAACTAAAGATATACTATCTGTATTTACTATTCTGGGCTTGATGTCTAGAATAACCTTACGGGACGTATTCAACTCATCTAACTTGGCTTTGGACAACACACTTTGAGGACAACCAGTTTCTATAAAGGACTCACACAATTTATTAGAAGATCTTTCAAAGTGACCACTTTCTATAAAGGATTCACACAATTTATTAGAAGATCTTTCAAAGTGACCACTTTCTGTAAAGGATTCACACAATTTATTAGAAGATCTTTCAAAGTGACCACTTTCTATAAAGGGCTCACACAATTTATTAGAAGATCTTTCAAAGTGACCACTTTCTATAAAAGATTCACACAATTTATTAGAAGATCTTTGAAAGTGACCACTTTCTATAAAGGATTCACACATTTTATTAGAAGATCTTTCAAAGTGACCACTTTCTATAAAGGATTCACACAATTTATTAGAAGATCTTTCAAAGTGACCACTTTCTATAAAGGGCTCACACAATTTATTAGAAGATCTTTCAAAGTGGCCATTTTCTATAAAGGATTCAGACATTTTATCAGAATCTCTTTGAAAGTCATGTCATCAAAGCAAAGTCTTCTAAGCTTTATAAACTGAACGTTAGGTATTTCATTATTCGTTTTAACTAGGTGAAGGAAATTATATAATAAATGTGGATGACTGTCCTTAGACTTATAGTGGATTAATGTGTTTAGTTTGTTATCGCCAGTCCTATGTTGAAATTGAGGAAAGAAACGCTGTTGGATGAGAGATTGCAGGTAAAATCTAAAGCTGCGTGGAAGTTCTATATTAAAAAGAAAACTCTTGCGTGCCTTCTGGATCTCTGTGTGAAACCCAGTAAATATCGCCCATTAAAGGATACAAACATCTATTCTTACAAATAACCAACAACAATTGTGAGGAAAGTAAAGCCCTACTATTGTTCCCATGGCAATCTCTTTAGTTTGCTAATAATGTGATCCACTGAACTGATAGGCATTTAATATGAAAACAAGATCAGCTGACTGTAAAAGGGTATTACTGGTAAGATACTGTTTCTCGTTTATTCAAAAAAATTCTTAAAGCTGGCATATGAAACATGGCGGTGATTTCCTAGTGGTAATGTAATACCATTGAGAACATCTTCAACAACTTCAATTTATACACGACTATTTAACCATCAATTCTAGGTTTAAAACTATGCCGAATGTAAACTCAGTCTACAGTAAACTCCGTTCCGAAATGATGAACTTTTTTGTTTACAGATTTACTGTTCAGCTGAAGATACCTGAAGAAGGGCATTGCCCGAAACGTTATATATCCAGCAGTATATATTATAAGAAATATATATATATATTTGTAGTTAACACCGTGTTGCCTTCAGTGGTTTAATCTATGAAATTCTTCTTTTATTCTCTTTCAACAACCACCACGTGTAATTTCTTACCCAGTTTTATACTAATAATTGCAAGGTTTTTAGATCATTACCTAATCAATGACCCACAGTTTCCTATAACTAAAAAACACATTACAGCATTAAAAATATAATTACAACATTGCCCCTTCATACTCTAAATTGTCTATTACCCAAGTATTTTGGTAGGTTTTGGTTTTCTCTTTTGAGACCCATGATATATGGATGAGATGGCGTCTTGTCCCTTCATGTTTCAGGCTGTCCTGTCAGTATGGGAATTATTCCTGGGTAGTTGATCAGGTGAGTCCACTGGTAGCTATAACCTTGATGATCCTATGAAAGTAGTCTCAACAGGATCTCTGGGATCCTCAGAAGATCGAGTTTC
Source organism: Limulus polyphemus (assembly GCF_000517525.1). Taxonomy (NCBI): domain Eukaryota; kingdom Metazoa; phylum Arthropoda; class Merostomata; order Xiphosura; family Limulidae; genus Limulus; species Limulus polyphemus. The sequence goes on along the minus strand of NW_013665953.1, from coordinate 200,001 downwards.
CACTGACACGTTTTTCTCTGTAGTTAACCAGTTGGTCATTTTGTCAGTGATATACTTTCAAAGATAACGATGATGGATGTTCTTTGCATGAATTGCTTATCTTTCTGGATTCTGTAAACTATATCATTAATTATTTTCAATATAGCATGTGGCCCGTCCCAGCGCTTACTTAACTTTAGAGTTCATCCTTATTTATGGTAAGAATTGTACAGTTATAATATGTTACCCCAATGGAATTCAGTCTTATCAGCATTAATATCATAGTGACTTTTAATTTCATCACTAGCTGATTTAGGTCTCTCTCGTGTAAAGTCATGTATATCATCAATGGTGTTCCTTAACCTCTGTACATATACTGTATGACTATTTTTCAGACACGAGTACAGAAGGTCCAGTTTCACTTTAAGTACCATCACAAACACCAGTTATGATGGTGTGTTGACAGTAGCTTCGTTTAGTGCTGGACAATAACTCATCAGTAACAGTGGAAAATCTTGATCCCATGTCTTCTGATATTCGTCCACATAAAAAAGCTAAATGATTTAGCAGTGTGTCGTTGTATCTCTCCACCATGTCATCAGAAAATGGATGAAGGGATGTAGTTCTAGTATTTGTAATCTCAATGATCCGACACATTTCCATAAACAAGTCAGATTCAAAATTTTGTCCCTGATCCGAGTAGAGCTTTATAGGAACACCAAATCTTGAGACAAGTTTGTTGGCGTGTTTCTTCATAACGGTTCTGCTTCCTAGTTAGAAACAGCATATGCTTCTGACCATTTTGTTAAATAGCCCATTACAACCATGAAATATCTATTCCCACTGTTACCCTGTGACAGATGACCAAGCACATGAACAACAAATATCTCTAGTTGTTCTCCAATACAATTATGCTTAACTGCCCATGCTTTTTTTTTGTGGACCTTTCCTCTCACGACAGAGCTCACATGTTTTATGCCAAATATCCACAGACCCACAGCACCTAGATCACTGGGAAAATTCACTTACTCTCTACAATGTATTCTTAACACCATAATGTCCAGCAGTTCAAAGGTTGTGGAAATGATAGAGTGCTTCAGAATGTAGAGATTGGGGAAGTACCAACTGTAGTCATTGGTTATGTCCAGTGATAACTTCTCAATTCCAACATAATAATCCCTCTTGTAAACATAAGGAATCTCATTGTGCACAATACTTCTTTATTTTTCGGCAACCATTTGTCATGAGAATCTTTCTATAATGTTCTTAAGCCACTAAATAATATGGTTCAAACTCGTGTATTTTTCCTGAGTAGCTTCCAGTTGGATATTGGACTATATACGTTTTTTATTGTCACTGTTAGCCACCATATCTTGGATTATACTTTGCTGTACTTTAGCATGGTTACTTTTTCTATCCTGTGTTTCCCTCTTCTCACAGTATTTACACTCCTCATTAACACGTGGTTTTGGGGTAGTCAGTATTTCAGTGTGTCAGTATTTCCATGGTTCTAACTAGGACAATGTTCAAGTTGTTCCCCTGTGGGTTTTGGAGCCATATTTCTATTTGGCCTTCTGAATTACGATAATTCACTAGCCACTTCAGTACTGCATGAGTTGTCTGGAAAATAACTTTTGACCACAGTGACTCAGGGCTCGAACAACACCTGTTAGCTACTTTCGAGCTGTACAATTCCTTCTTTCTGTGGAATTAATTGCCTTGATATAACAGGCAATTACATGTTCTTTTCCGTGTTACACCTGTGACAAAGCTGCTTCCACTGCAAAATCACTGACATCTGTATCTAAAATAATCAGATCATCCACAGTTGAGTATGCAAATACCGAAGTAATGGTCAGTTCCTTTTTCAGTTTGTTGAATGCTTGTTCACAATCAGCAGTTTAACAAAACTTATTTGACTTCTCAAGTAGTTTGTGTAAAGGACAAACTATGTCAGAGAAAAACTTTACAAAGCAACAATAGTAAAAGCACAATCCAAGAAATCCTCTTACCTCACACAGCGTCTTTAGTGTTGGTCAATTCTGTATGAAGTCGACCTTTGATGGATCTATAGACACTCCGTCTCTGCTGTTGATGTAATAATTCACACATTTTGGAATTCAGCTTAAGGGTCTCTTTCCTCAAACAATATATAACCTTCTTTATCCTTTCATATCTTTGAAAGCTTCAGCCTGTTTTGCAAGGGGAGTTGTCTGGCTGACTGGTGTATTGGGGTTACATCTCCATGTAAAACGTGTAAGATATTTTACTTCTTTACTTATTCGGTCTTAATCATGAGGTCCACTGAAGAAGGTGTCTTGGTATTCTGTGAGAAAGACATGTAACCACCAGAGCTGAACAGTTTTCAGGCCTCCACAGCTCTACTTGTAGTTTTATAACTGAGGTGGTGAGTAGTTCTTATTTAAAGTTTGACATTAGACTTTATACATCCTTCCTCGAAGGTGACTACTCCTGGTGTTCTTTGATGTGGAAGTATTAATTCACATCTTGCAATGCCCCATCCAGATTTGACTCGAACCTTATGGTTTGTTTTAATTGTGGCCCTGATGATGGTACTTTTATGCTTCAGATCCACAAAAGCTCTAGCAACTATTAATCCTTCAAGACATGCTACAGTGTTTGATTCAATTACAGACTAGTCACTAGATTTACATTTATCGTTAACAAGTCCTGATATGAATACTTAATTTTTCGATGGTACAATCACTGCCACATTCTCTAGTGTAGTAATTGTCATATAGTGCACAGGAATATCCTGGTTATAGACTATGAAGCTATTTAAAGCTCGCCTAAATTTGAATCCGTGTATCTATATGAAGTCAGTTCTAAATATGCACACCTGTTTGGTATCAATTATCCACAACTGATGAGGTGTGGAAAAGTCTCCTATAGTAAGGGTAACTTCTAACTTTCTTCTTGCTGGAACCTTATGTCCATTTGTTGTTTACATCTCTCCCTCTTCTTTCTTCACATCTGGAGGTAGTTTATCATCTTTCATTACCAAATTAGGTCGCACAGTTGTAGCTAGAACCAGTGTCAATCAACATACTGCAATTCTTCCCGTCAATAAACCTGTGAGTTGGACTAGTTTATTTACATAATGATCTTATTTCATTTGGAGCAGTTGATGTATTCTCAGCTGAGCTTTACCCGATAAGTCCTGCTTATTCCCATTTCCCATTGTCTTGTTAACCCTTGATTGCTCCTTTGATCTGGTTGAGTGCAAAGACTCATCCTTAGGGCATTAATTGTCTTCTTTGTGTTTTAACACATTTGAATTTCTCACAGTCTTGACAGTAGCAAGGTTTCCCACATCTATAACAATTTCCTCATTCTGGTATCCTTTGGAAGGAGTTCATATTCTTTACACACTTTTGTCTGCAATTCCTAGCAATATGTCCTTTCAGGTTACTTTTGAAACAACCATCGTCTTGTTGTTTGTTTCCTCCATTTTGCATAACAAATTGACTAACTATTCTTTTTATTTCTTCTAAACTGTCATTAGCAGGAGTTGATGTTTCAACACTACATAATCTGACAATCCCATAACTTTAACTCGTGTTTTAGCTGCTTTTCTGTTATTTTAATGGACTCCAGTTTCACTGCCGATGGCAGAAATTCCCTTAAGGATGTTTATTTCAGCCTAATTCTCAAACATAACCTGTTATAGTATCTATAAATTGATCATATGACAACAAATCCATTATTTCAGGAAAAGCATCTAGGTAAAACAATTGAACAAGCCTTTCCTAATTTTCTTCAATTCTGGCTAGAGTATTTTGTTTCCTCCATATTCTCTTTCTGATACAACACACTGAAACTGTTGGATAAAGTGCCTACCAATTCTTGATAGCTGTTACAGCTCTTAGCTGGAAGATTACTTAATGTTTCAAAGCTGATTCTTTTAAATTTGCAGCAACATGGATGGCTTGTTATTCCCTATTTCACCTATTCACTCTGGAAATTATTTCAAATTGATCTTGTTATGACTCCCATAGTGTTTTCCCATCATAGTCTGTTGGTTTCTTAATTAGCTAATATTGAATTGGCCAGCTAACTTTTGGAACTTGATTTGGTAATGTCATAGTTAAAATAGTCCAGGAATGTCTTAGAAACAGATGTAGACCAGATAAACGATTTCTATCTCACATTTTGTAGTAAATGGCGTTTTTAAGTTGGAACTCTTAAGTCGATGCAGAAAAAAGATGTGGCTAGTTTAATCTTTGAATTTAATAATTCCTTTTCCAAATATCTTATTCTATCACTGATGTTCTTTTTTTTTATCTCAACCATACTATTTTCTACCTCGTTGATTTCTTTCCATACTTCTTCAATCTTGCTGTTGTAATCTCTTTGTATATCTGGAAGAGTTTCGCCAATCTTGTCTCCAATCAGATTTTTTTTATTTTTAACTCTTCTTTAAATAGTACATCTCTTATTTCTAGTTTTCTATTTCTTTTATTTTTGTCCTCTTTTAACTTTCTCCACATTTCTTCGTGATCTCTTTTCATCTGTCTCTCTCTTTCTTATTGGTCTTCTTTTAATTTCATACCTCATTTCTTTCATTGTCAGTCTCTTTCTTATTGGCATTCTTTTAATTTTGTATCTCTTTTTCTTTTTCATTACATTTTCTATCCCATTCCTCTTGTTTAGTTCTTGTTGTTTTTCTTCAGTCTTGTTGGACTTGAAGACTCATCCTTGGAATATGATCTCAAGTAATGCTTCGCTCTCATTATTTGGTTATGTTATCGTCATCTTCAACAGTTAAATTTCTATTTTAAGAATATTCAAAGTTCTATTCTCACATGATATTCCACTCGTGACATCAAGTGTTGCAATGTTGCTCTTTCATTGTTTATTTAATAACCCTGTGAGCTGGTTTACGTTGATGTTATGGCGTATATTGTTGTTGGCCTACGTTAGAAATGACGTTCACTTTACAATACTATGTTAAAAAATCAACTTACTTGTGCAACGTAACTCAATACGCGCGATAACAAACACATATCCAAATACTTCACGAAAACACCTTGATTGTTTTAGCTTTCTATCTCAGCATAATTCCCTATCTTATTTAATAACAACTCTACACAATATCTCGTATTTATCACCTAAGTCTTGCTCTAGAGATTTTGCCAAGTGTTTGGATTATTACCTCATCAATGACCCACAGCTCCCTCTAGCTAACAAATATATTACAACATCAAAAACATAGCTAACAACAGTACTTAGATGACAGCAGACTAAGGATAACCATAGATTAGATATGGGACAAATGTTGTGATACATTATGTTTATCCTAAATATGAAAATGTAAATTCAGTTGTTAACAAGTACTGCGTTGTTAGGTGGTAGATATAGGTTGTGATAAGTTACGTTTATTCTATACATTGCTATACAAAGTAGACAAGTGTTATCTGGGATTATCTTTATTTTTATATAGTAGACAAATGTTGTGTGAGGTTCTCTTTATTCTAAATATATCTTCTTATAGTAGATAAATGTTGTATGAGGTTCTCTTTATTCTAAAGATATCTCCATTATGTAGACAAGTGTTGTATGATGTTATATTCATTATAAAGGTATCTTCATGTACTAGTCAAATGTATTATATCCTAGGTTTATTCTAAGGATAGCTCTAGGTAATCAATAGGTGTGGTATTGCGTTCTAGGTTTATTCTAAGGATAGCTCTAGGTAATCAATAGGTGTGGTATTACGTTCTAAGTTTATTCTAAGAATAGATCTGGGTAATCAATAGGTGCAAAGCTACACGAGGGCTATCTGCGCAAGCCATATCTAATTTAGCAGTGAAAGATTAGAGGGAAGGCAGCTAATCATCACTACCCACCGTCAACTCTTGGGCTACTCTTTTACCAACAAATAATGGGATTGACCGTTACGTTGTAACGCCCCATGGCTGAAAGAACGAGCATGTTTGGTGGGACTGGTATTTGAACCAGTGACCCTTATATTGCGAATCAAACGCACTAATCATCTGGCCATGCCTGGCCACAGGTGTGGTATTACGTTCTAGGTTTATTCTAAAGATAGTTCTAGATAAACAACAGATGTGGTATTACGTATTAGGTTTATTCTAAGGATAGATCTAGATAATCAACAGATGTGGTATTACATTCTAGGTTTATTCTAAGGATAGCTCTAGATAATCAACAGATGTGGTATTACATTCTAGGTTTATTCTAAGAATAGCTCTAGATAATCAACAGATGTGGTATTACATTCTAGGTTTATTCTAAGGATAGCTCTTGATAATCAACAGATACGGTATTACATTCTAGGTTTATTCTAAGAATAGCTCTAGATAATCAACAGATGCGGTATTACATTCTAGGTTTATTCTAAGGATAGCTCTAGATAATCAACAGATGTGGTATTACATTCTAGGTTTATCCTAAGAATAGCTCTAGATAACCAACAGATGTGGTATTACATTCTAGGTTTATTCTAAGGATAGCTCTTGATAATCAACAGATGCGGTATTACATTCTAGGTTTATTCTAAGGATAGCTCTTGATAATCAACAGATGCGGTATTACATTCTAGGTTTATTCTAAGGATAGCTCTAGATAATCAATAGATGTGGTATTACATTCTAGGTTTATTCTAAGGATAGCTCTTGATAATCAACAGATGCGGTATTACATTCTAGGTTTATTCTAAGAATAGCTCTAGATAATCAACAGATGTGGTATTACATTCTAGGTTTATTCTAAGGATAGCTCTTGATAATCAACAGATGCGGTATTACATTCTAGGTTTATTCTAAGGATAGCTCTTGATAATCAACAGATGCGGTATTACATTCTAGGTTTATTCTAAGGATAGCTCTTGATAATCAACAGATGTGGTATTACATTCTAGGTTTATTCTAAGGATAGTTCTAGATACTACAGGCTTGCGATGGTTTTATTGTCTTAAAATTTTACATTCTACATTAAATTCTACAAAAATTCGTGTACGCTTAATCCGAAAATGATATCCATTTTTCTCCATCACGTGCAGATTTTTCACGAAACGTCATATATTATTCTATATAAGTGAATCATTTTCACTGAAATCGAGTCCCATTTTATTATGATTAAAATGTTGACAACCATAGATATAGATTAGATAGCTATAGATTTCTCAAGACCAATCGCTACGTGAGAGTCTTATCGATCGTTCTAAAACCCACGAGAAACACACCGCTAGTATATAAACGGTTAACAGGCCGCATAACGTGTCATTTATAGATAGTATTTGTTTGTGCGTGCACTTTGACATATTTTTTTTTTATGTTCAATATTATTTATTCGTCGCTATGTTTAAAAAAGGTTGTGTAAATTACCCAAACATATTCTGTTATATTTATGGTAAATTTGTTCTAAAGAGGCAAAGGCAAAATTTCACAGAATTCATCAAAAAAAGTGTATTACGCATATTTTGGAATAAAACTTGTGAACCAACAAATCATGGGCTCCACACAAAGTTTGCACCATTTGTGTCGAAGAGTTGAGACAATGGACTAAAGGTAAGAAAAAGTATTTACCTTTTGAAATACCAATGGTCTGGCGTGAGCCCAGAAACCACGGGGATGACTGCTATTTTTGCTCATATAATGTGAAAGGCTACAAAACTCAAAATAAAAGGGAAATTTCTTATCCGAACCTTCCACCTGCTATAAGACCTGTTGCTCATGGACCTGATGTACCTGTACCTACTTCACTGGAGACTCTTGATACAGTTTCATCTTATTCTGAATCTGATGTTAATAGAAATGATGAAAGGGATTGTTTTCAACCTGAAACGTCTGGTGAACTAAAACTTTTCACACAAGGTGGACTTAATAATTTGTTGAGAGATTTGGGCCTTCCAAAGGATTCTTCATAGATTTTGGGGTTCAGACTTAGTTTCTCCAGGAACATCATTTTACTGGTACAGAAATCGTGAGAAAGAGTTTATATCATACTTTTCGCAAGAAGATTCACTGGTTTATTGTAACAATATTGCTGAATTAATACTAATGCTAGAAGCTGCAGTCTATGAACCAAGTGAGTGGTGATTGTTCGTTGATTCCTCCAAAAGAAGTCTAAAAGGTGTTCTTCTTCACAATGGTAACATATATGCATCTGTTCCTATTGCTCATTCGGTTCACTTGAAAGGAACGTACGAAAACTTCTTCTTGATAAGGTCAAATACAAAGAACATGGTTGGCTACTTTGTGGAGACTTAAAAATCCTTTGTATGTTGTTGGGTAAACAATTCGGTTATACAAAGTTTCCATGTTTTTATGTGATGGGACAGCAGAGCACGAAATCAGCACTGGATAAAGAAGCAATGGCCACGCAGAGTCAGCCTGATACCAGGAT
>NW_013665953.1:182896-190631 GCF_000517525.1 Limulus polyphemus | reverse complement strand
GCTTCATGAAACAGTTTGTAAAGGCCTTAGACAAAGATGGCGACTGTTTCAAGTATCTATGTGGCCAATTCCCAGCTCTTTCAGAACGAAACTTAAAGAAGGGAATTTTGTTGGACCTCAGATTAGGAAATTGACTTCAGATGAACAGTTCGAAAGGACAATGAGGAAAGTTGAAAAAGAAGCATGGATTGTCTTTAAAGGTGTTATTGGCAAATTTTTAGGAAACAACAAGGACCCAAATTACAAAAATATTGTCAGTAACATGCTCGATAAATTCAAAGAGTTGGATTGTAATATGAAACTTGAAAGTTCATTTCTAACACTCACATATTGACTATTTCCCTGAAAATCTCAACTCCGTCAGCAAAGAACAAAGGGAAAGGTTTCATCAAGACATTAGGGAAATGGAGAGGAGGTATCAGGGAAGGTGGAACATCAGAATGATAGGTGATTACTGCTGGTCATTGAAACGAGATGCTCCAAACGCAATACATAGTTTACAGACTAAAAGACATATATTTCACCGAAAAAAAACAACAGAATGAATGAGGATGCATATTCGTTTGACATCAGTATTTTCCCTTTTCCTCAGTTTGTTTGTATTTTTGTTAACAAACATAATAATAAAAGAAGTAAGAATTTTTTTCTTCTCGAATTATAACAAAAATCCTTACATGACAGAAGAAAATGAATATTATTTTCAAAATCTGCGTAGCTGAATTATGGAAAATCCGTTATTAAAACCAAAACAACTTTTATGAAGTTTAAATTCGCAAACGTTTTGAACTCAACACATGGTATTACGTTCTATGTTAATTCTAAGGGTAGATCTAGCTACTCTACAGATGTGTTATCACGATCTGTTTATTTTAATTATTGTGTTTGTAATTAAACACAAAGCTACACAATGGGCTATCTGTGCTCTGCCCACCACGGGTATCGAAACCCGGATTCTAGAGTTGTAAGTCCGCAGACATACCGCTATGCCACTGGGGCTAATTATTGTGTAAAGGGTTATTGCAAGTTTAACATACTGGGGAAATGATACACAACAACCAGCTCTGCCCACCACGGGTATCGAAACCCGGATTCTAGAGTTGTAAGTCCGCAGACATACCGCTGTGCCACTGGGGGCTGATTATTGTGTAAAGTGTGATTGCAAGTTTAACATACTGGGGAAATGATACACAACAACCATGCTGCTACTTTTCTTCAACGTTTGTTTTAGAACTTGCACGCAGAAAGACTAAATAAAACGTTAGGTCAGTCTTAATGTTAAACACTAGGTCCATTTTTAAACCTTGCAAGTTCAATGCTTAATATTACATTGATCATACTTATCGGGCTAGTACTTTCTTTGGCCATGTTTGCCCTCCAGTGGCTCAGGGGTAAGTCTGTGGACTTATACGCTAACCGTTTCGATACTCCTGGTAGGCACGATACAGATAACCCATTGTGTAGCTTTACGCTCAAGTACAAACAAAGAAAGCTAGCCGTTTATAACTTCTTACCTGGCGTCATGATAAAAGGTATAGTTAATAAATCACTTTGTCCCAGTGGCTCAGGGGTAAGTCTGTGGACTTATACGCTAACCGTTTCGATACTCCTGGTAGGCACGATACAGATAGCCCATTGTGTAGCTTTACGCTCAAGTACAAACAAAGAAAGCTAGCCGTTTATAAATTCTTACCTGGCGTCATGATAAAAGGTATAGTTAATAAATCACTTTGTCCATCTTAGGCAGAAGCTCTCATACCATATCTTTACTTATTAAAAATTAGGGTCCCCCTGTGGGACAGCGATAAGTTTACGGACTTACAACACTAAAATCCAGGGTTCGATTCCTGCGGTGGACACAGTAGATAGCTCCATGAGGATTTGCTTAAAAAAAAAACGCACAAACATTAAGAATTAATATTTCTTAGGAAAAAGTACTTTTCTTTTTAATTTGCAGATTCATTGATTTGAGATTGTAGATTACTTTTAAATAAAATGAAGGGTTCAGAAATTGAGGGCGCTATTGAACATATTATAGATTACTTATCTAGAAAAGAGTGACTAATTTACCGGGGCACGTGGAGTGATGTTGTCTAAGAATGACGTGTTAATGTATAAGAGGCGGGCTGTAAAAAGACAGACGTCATTAGCTGAGCACGTTCCCGGGTTTAGATCATATGTCTTATCGTTAGTTGTAGTATTACGTCACTCAACTATAAACTCAAACCCGTAAAGCCGCTTTCTCGTATATACAAGAAAACAAAGGAAGCGGGCGAGACGTCTAGAAAATCATCCACAGGTATATATTTTATGCATGTACATAATAACTTTTTTCTTTCTTTTTTTTTTCTTGGGGGGGGGGGGCGGAGAGGTCGCAGAATAAAAAAAAATAATAATAATAGGATACCATAGGAAATTTAATCAAGGTTCTTACATTTTTTTAAACAAAATGATATAATAAACATTACATATTGTGCAGTTTTATTACGTTCGTGATAAAAATTTCAAAAAATATTCTTTGGTATTTTCGGAATAAGATAAAAATATTCTGCATACAAAGTTATCTAAATAAATTACGAAACTTTCCTTTACTTCACTATGTCATAGTTTGAAAACACTAACTGAACTCTTCACAATATTTTTTTTTTCTACCAATAGATATTGGTATCTTACCGTAACCTTAGTCTCCACGGTCTTTCGAAATTATTCTTCTTAGGCTAAAGCTTCTTAAGTGACTAAGTCTCCATAGCGTCTTGAAACTACCAAATTTATGGTTAAGTTCTTAAGTTAAAAAAGTTCACAAAATCTCTCATAAAATGCAAAGCATAGATTGAGAATCCATTTGAGACCTGCATTTCCAACTATTCAAGTTGATTAGTTTTATCCTTTTGCTATGATGATTAGCTGCTAGAGAAGGCTGATGAACATTGCTTAATTGAAACCCTCCGTCATTAATATGTTGGAGCAATTATCATGAGTTAAGGGCAGTATTAATATATATTACGCTTAACGAACAAAGATACATATTGTTTGTAACACCACCACCCCTTTGTAGCTCAATTGTAAATCTGTAGACTGGTAACCTTAAGAATCAAGTTTCGATACTCCTGGTAGGTACAACACAGATGGCCCATTGTGTAGCTTTGCGCTTAACAACAAGAAGAAAACTGTTAAATAAAATCTGTAATAAGAAAAATGGTTCAGAACAAAGTAAAATGGTATTTTATTGTGGATAAAACAATCTATAATCTTTTGTTTGCTGTGTTACAAAATGATTTTGTTATATCTTAGTATCTTGATGTAGGTAATGAAACACTTGTAATTCAAATTGTGGTTATCTTATTTCGACACTTTATGAAGTGAGGTCAATTATGAATCCTCACTTTATGCTGCTTTCAAAAGTATATTAAGGAAAATTACTTGAGTATCGCATTACTAAACATAAAGATGCGAAACCCTATCTTTGTGTTAAATTAAGTTCTTGAACCTACATGTTTTCCTACCATCATTACTAAACACAAAGATGCGAAACCCTATCTTTGTGTTAAATTAAGTTCTTGAACCTACATGTTTTCCTAACATCATTACTAAAAATAAAGATGCGAAACTTTATCTTTGTGTTAAATTAAGTTCTTGAACCTACATGTTTTCCTACCATCATTACTAAACATAAAGATGCGAAACTTTATCTTTGTGTTAAATTGAGTTCTTGAACCTACATGTTTTCCCAACGTCATTACTAAACATAAAGATGCGAAACTTTATCTTTGTGTTAAATTGAGTTCTTGAACCTACATGTTTTCCTAACATCATTACTAAACATAAAGATGCGAAACTTTATCTTTGTGTTAAATTGAGTTCTTGAACCTACATGTTTTCCTAACATCATTACCAAACATAAAGATGCGAAACTTTATCTTTGTGTTAAATTGATTTCTTGAACCTACATGTATTCCTAACATCATTACTAAACTAGTATTTATATCATCAGACTGAAGTTATCACAGTACTGTAAGTAACATACAGGGTTCAATAAATTTCTCCTATCAGCAAGAGCCCATGACTTAACAATGCCTTAAGTATGTTTAATGGAAACCCAGGAAGACAGAACTGTATGTCTTAAGTATTACTATACCAGCGAAATTCAGAACGACAGGGCCGTGTGTTACGTATTACCATACCAGCGAAACTCCAAGAAGATAGAGATGAATCTTAAATTTTATCATACCAGTGGTAACCCAGGAAGACAGAACAACTGTGTCATAAATATTATCATACCAGTGGTAACCCAGGAAGACAGAACAACTGTGTCATAAATATTATCATACCAGTGGTAACCCAGGAAGACAGAACAACTGTGTCATAAATATTATCACACCAGAGGAAACCCAGGAAGACAGAACAACTGTGTCATAAATATTATCACACCAGAGAAAACCGGATGGTTTTTGTGTTTTCTCTATGTAGAGCATTCTGTATTATTCATTTATTGTTACTTTCATTAACAATGTTTATTAGACTCTTTGATACATCAAATTTTATTACTTTTTAATGTAATATTATTTTACCTTTAATTAGAACGAATGTTTTGTACTGTTAGCTTATTATATTAATTAAACAAGTGATTCAAATCTCTGTATGTGAGAATGTAAGAAAAGTATATTCAATTAGCTATACTCATTACCAGGTTGTTGTTTTTTCTCTCTGCTCTGTGAAGATAGCTTGCTCTGATCGGAAGTTAATATTAAATAATAGTACCAGCGTTTGTTTGTTTTGAATTTCGCTCAAAGTTTCTCGAGGGCCATCTGCACTAGGCGACTCTAATTTAGCGGTGATAGACTAAAGGGAAGGCAGCTAGTCAACACCACCCACCGCCAAATCTTGGGCTACTCTTTTACCAACGAATAGTGTGGTTGACAGTCACATTATAACGCCCCCACGGCTGAAAGGGCAAGCATATTCCGTGACGGGGATTCGAACCTAACCACCAGACTAACAGTACCAGTGGAAATCCAAGAAGACAAAAGTTCGCCTTAAGTATAACAATACCAGTAGACAGAGTTTTGTCCTAAATGTTACCACACCAATAGAAACCCATGAAGAGATAAGTTCGCCTTAAGTATAACAATACCAGTAGACAGAGTTTTGTCCTAAATGTTACCACACCAATAGAAACCCATGAAGAGATAAGCACCATTGCTTGTACCAAGGTAGATTTACCCCTGTCACGACCAATGAAGTTTATCAGCTGCGTGAGAGCAAAATTGCACCACTGAATTAATAAAATTATCATTAGGCTGCAAGTAAGCGCCCTCTACTGTTTCTCTCTGTTGTTGTTTGGTCAAAAGCACCCAATTAAAAATCACTTTACACCTCCTACAACATTTACATAGTTTAGACAGACCTTCCCCCATCCGTGGCTCAGCAGTAAATCTGTGGGCTCACACCTCTAAAGACCGGGTTTCGATACTCCTGGTGGGTACAGCATAGATAGCCTATTGTGTGGCTTTGTGTTTAACAACAAACTAAAAGCTGAAATTTGATGATGAAGAACCAATTTTTTAGAAAATAAAAGTTTGGTGACAGCTTGAATGGGTAATGAAGAAAACTTTGTTATAAATGTACAACGTTTCGACATAACTATATCATCAGATACAAATATTTGTACAGACAGATAGATAGAGTTTTAAAAAATTGTAAGGAGAAAAGATTACTCTTATAAGTATGTTAGCTACGATAGGCTACTCGTAATATTACTATTACTAATTTTGTCTTTCTTAGTTTTACTATCTTTACTCTATAGTCTAAGACTTTCGCTTCTTTCTCTATTTAAATTAAAACAAAACAAATATAAATTAACAATATATTTTGATATTATACTAAAAAGTTATAAAAGCAGAAAATTAAATTACATAAAACAGGAGAATTGATGATGACCACAAATAGTAAGTACGTAGGAGTAAAAGTGTAAGTGTAGGTTGGATAAATGAATAAACCAGCTTTGTAAATAAATAAATATTATACTTTATACAGTTTATTAACAAGTCACGAGAAGTTAATACTGCAGTTCAAAATTGTCACCATATTAGAAATATATCAGTTCTCTGGTAATGAAAAACAAAACCACAATGTTAATTTATACACTAAAAACTTTATGTACAGTCTCACACAAATCAAGATAAGCATGCAAAAGTAAATGAAACTAGTCTTAAAATGTTACCAAAAAGCTATATGGAGATGAATAAATGAACACAGACCTGAAGATGAAACCTAACTGTGAAAAAAGTTAAGGTGCAAACCGTAGATGTATACACTATTCAGTTAAATGTACAATGACAACTTTATTATACAGTTTTAGAGAAATATGGTGCAAAAATAAATGAAAATTGTAGTTCAGCATTCTGACCAAGTTAACTAGAGATGAAGAACCACGTGCAGGTTAGTAGTTGAAATCAAACTGTGAAGAGAATACATAAAAACAGTAAAATTGTACACTATTCAGACAGGCCGGCATGGCCACGTGGTTAGGGCCCTCGACTCGCAATCTGCGGGTCGCGGGTTCGAATCTCCGTCACACCAAATATGCTCGCCCTTTCAGCCGTGGTAAAAGAGTAGCCCAAGAGTTGGCGGTTGGTGGTGATGACTAGCTGCCTTCCCTCTAGTCTTACACTGCTAAATTAGGGACGGCTAGCGCAGATAGCCCTCGTGTAGCTTTGCGCGAAATTCAAAGCAAACAAACTACTAGAAATACTTGAGCAGAAACTGAACCACCAGATGTATATATTTATATAAATATGAAGAAAACTTACAATAAATCAAAACTATATTAAGGATACACAAACAATTGAATGTGAATGCTTTTCAAAATCATATGCATAGTCAAATATGTATTTGTCAAAATACTAGCTATACAAAAAGTGAAATAAACATTTAGAAAATCAATGCAATGTTCTGGAACATTCGAAAAATAGAATTATATGTGAAACAAATTATAGATCCAAATATAAATGCTGAGTGATGGTTAAAAAAAAAACAAGGTGTTATAAACACCAAACCTATACTGAAGAAACTTTAGTTTTTAAGAAAAGTGAATAATAATAATAAGATAAAAAGGATCTGCATGAGTTTTACTTTTCTTTCTAATAAAAGCTTTGGAAATGTGATATCTGGATTTATTTTTAGAACATTTGTAACAAGTGCAAAAGCTAGAAAAACCCGATTAGTCATCACATACTAACTAACTTCAATAGAAAAAAGTTAACTTCTTTCAAGAGTCTCAGAAGTATGATACTCTTCAAAGTGCTTACACACAGATGAACTTTGCACTACTTGCACAACATCTTAATTGAACTTGTGTGGATGCACAATCTGCACCTTTTCCTTTCTTCAATAAATGCTGAAAAGTGCTTCCCAGATGAAAGCCATTCATGTGAATCTGACAGAGCTGATGGTGGAATATTTGACAAACGACAAGGCCCTCCTCTACTTGAAATTAGTGATTTTACAAGGAATTCCACCAATTCTGAGTAGAAGTTATTCTGTTGGCACTTGTCCTTGTTACTTACTTGTTTGAAAAGAATTAACAATACACGGGTCAACAAGTCTAAAGAAAAGCTTCTTATACCGTTTCATAGTTTTACGTAGAATAGAATAACAGTTGAGGAGTTGATCGTTAAAATCAACCCATTCCATAAACATGTTGTAATCCATCATAAGCTGTGGCTTGCTAATCCTGTCA